>NC_137614.1:17438063-17643063 GCF_963280865.1 Gymnoscopelus braueri
TTTATGTTATATTTGCTCCATCCAGCATTGAGAATAGCGTGTATGCAAAAGTCTGAATTTACATACACAGAGAGATAACCTAGAAATGTTTCCTGTATACAACATTGTCAAATGAATAGTTACGTTATTATCATAGCAAGTATTCTACAGCCCTTTCATTTTGGTATGTTGTATTTTTGTTAATCTCTAATACAGTACCAAATTTACCAGTCTATAAAGTCTGACTCATATGCATTAATGGGAAAATTCTATTATAACTATAACTAAATGACTGACAGTAATTATTATGCCATTTTAGGATTTATTCTCACAAAGGAACAATATTAAAATAACACATCCTCATCACACTAATTAGATACTTACACATACAGTGCAAATAGGCAGTGATAAAGATGTTAAGCTTGCCATCAGTAAACATAATACATAATTTGGACACTTGCTGTTGACTTTGTCTCATACTGCATTGTAAGTACAGTATTTACCAAGCAAAAAGATCCATACAGTATAATCACACTCTGCCTATTGTCCACCAGCCAAATCAAATCCCCAAATGGTCAAATCATGCATTCTGGAAGTTAGTATGTTTGGATTACATTACTTCACTGTTGTAAACCATGATGAATGTTCCCATTACTATAGACGACGGCAGCTGGTAAGTGACAAATAACCTACTAAGCAATGTTGGAGAGGAAAAGGTAGGGATATTACTCCAATTAGATGATAAATGGCATTCTCAACAGCAATATGTTCTTGGGTTTATGTAGCCATTCAATAGAGGGAACAGCAAGAGAACATAACCACACACAAAAAAAGAAAATCTTTAATTTGCTATTCGTTCACATGGAGTTGCATTCAATCAATGCTTTTTGCCCAGTGAACATGATATTGAATGCGGGGAACACAGGGAATGGAACAGTGCTTGATATGTATACTCGTTTTGATTAAGTGTAAAATGGTATGACACAATTGGATATACTGTACACAGTAAAATCCTCAGTGTTAATTTAACTCTGAGGGTGTACAAATAGAACCAAATGGACCCTTATGGTTCATCTGCCTCTATTTGTGCAATCTGAGGATTCTACATGGTAGGCTGCAAATGTGAGTGGCCATAGACTATATCTTCAGTCCGTGAAAGATTCATTAAGTTTCATTGAGTTTATTAAGTGTCACAAAATGCCCCTAACTAGCTATTCAATAACCCTATAACCCTTACAAATCCTGTAAATAATACCTTCATGAAAACCATTTAGTTGGCCTCCTTTGTGCCGCTATATATTATTCATATTTTTCATTTTTAGCTCCACTAGTGGCTGGACTGGATGCTGAGGTCATGCTGAGGTCACTCATTCAATGACTTTTGTCCCAAACAACATACTATAACTCGAAAACTACCATGGCTGGATGTATATGGAATTTACTATGCACCTGCATTCTCCCCAGAGGATGGCCCCTAATGATTTCAGGGAACCCATGGCCTTTTCTCTAGGCCAAAATAGGTCAAAATGTCCACTTGCACACAGTTATACTCTCAAACAAGATATCCTGAAAAATACTGGCTGGATTTCTAGAGAATTTGCTATGCATCTTCAAACTCCCCGGAGGGTAAACCCTACTGATTTTGGTGACTCTTATGGCCTTTCCGCTAGTCATCCTTCTTTTTTTTACCAGCATGCAATGCGGGTCTACAAAGAGACTCAGCACTAGTCATTTCTCGACATATTCTCGACATGTTTTCGATCATTGGCTGTCCTTTAAGCCAATGGGGATACTTTCCCATACTCTAGTCTGAACGGGCGGTCTCGTCCTCCCAAGCTATGGTACTAGACACGCCTCTCGCCTCTAAGGCTACTATACACGCCTGCCGTCGATTCAAATCGCTGTGACACAGAGTAATATATACGACAAAATTTAAGTAAAGTACTTGAGTAAATGTACTTAGTTACTTTACACCTCTGCATATGCGCTGCGTAGTGTCCGTTAGCATGCTGGTATACATGACTGAGTCATGTCTTGTTTTTTATATCTTACTTTTAAGCGTTTTTGCTGTTCCTTACAATATGTGTTAATCCTTCAGTGAATATACAGTATATACCCTCCTCCAATTTTGGCACAAATAATATCAGTTTACAGTAACATTTAGATGAGAGTGTCTGGCTCTAAGGATGACTGTGTCGGTCGTATCAAACCACTTTTTGTCCAATTGGG
The DNA here is from genome assembly GCF_963280865.1 of Gymnoscopelus braueri. Classification (NCBI taxonomy): domain Eukaryota; kingdom Metazoa; phylum Chordata; class Actinopteri; order Myctophiformes; family Myctophidae; genus Gymnoscopelus; species Gymnoscopelus braueri. The sequence goes on from NC_137614.1 coordinate 17,440,272, forward strand.
TACAGTTAGCTGGTTTTTACACTCTTAGTTTTATTTCATTACATTGCAACTGTTATTTACAATCCATTAGGGCGGGCCATTGAGTATTGTATAAGACAATCTCACAGCGCTGAGATTTCTCATTGTTTTTCTTTCTAAGACATTGTGTCTAAAGCAGCATTTTCACAGTTCACTTGCTTAATTTCATTACTTGACTGTTGAAGGCCCTTGAAATATTTCCCTATCGATATTTGAAGCATTTAGACCAACCATGATCAAACCACCGTTCCACGACTCAGCTGCAACCCTCCTTGAAGCCCCTGAATGAGAGACCTTTAAGGTGCACCTTATCAGCCTGGACAGAAGGAAAAGATGCTTTAAAAAGCAAGATTGGCTTTTTTTATTTGATGCATAAAACCCTGAGCTGGAGCGAATGGATTTGGGACCTCACAAACGACCGATACCTCCCCCACAGCTGGCTCCCCATGTGCCTGTTTATACATGCTGAGGTAAGCTGGAGGAATTCATTTGCTGTCAGCTAGTATTGAATTTGAGATTAGTTTTTATTTCGGCTTCCAAAACAGGCTGCTTTTGCTCTCCACTCTGCGCTTCGATGCTGAGTCTTGTGTTGTCTGGAGAAGCCTTCGAACCCAGCCACACACATATCACTGTTTGGCAGCAGGTGACAGATATAAGTGGAGGTGGTCTCTCTCTTTTTCTTCCTTTTTTTTTTTAAAGAAAAAAATAAAAATAAAGGCACTCTTATAATGACCTCCATCTGTGTCTGGCGGCATTGTGCAGTCAACTTCCTGTTAGCATTCTGAATCAGTACCACCTCTCTCTGATAGAGAGCTTTTCCATCAGTGTGCTGGCTGGCGGTCTGTTCTAAGGGATGCTCCGGTTTGAGGCGTGCCATCAGCTGAAACACCACTCTGAATCCAACATGACTTCTGGACTCCTCGCTCAGATCTCATTTCAGACACTTAAAAGGAGCAAGACCCATTCTATTGCCAACATTCAGTTTAATGTTGTTGTTTATTATGTTTGCTCAGAAGCATTTCCAACTCTTAGAAGTTAAGCCTATATGACTCAACTGTGCTGGTAAAAAAACAAAAAACAAAAATCCAACAAAACAACAACACTGTTCCTCAAAATCCGCTCAAAGGCCTGAGCATTTAAAACCGAATAATGCTGGAACCCTGTGTTGCACATAGAATACCAGAGAGTAGGCCTGTAAATTATTCCACCCCTTCCACCCCTTCCCTGCAACACGCTACAGTACATGCATTCCCATTTGGGCAACGGAGGAGTTTCACAGAGTTTGCATCAGTTTGAACTGATCCCTCAGGCACAGCCCCCAGAGCTCAATCCCTTCCTATTATTCTAACACTTATTCACCGTAATAATAACCGTTGCCATGGTGTTGCCAAAAGATCAGGTTGGTTCAGCCCTGCTGTAACTTGTGTGCTAGGGCCAAATATCAGTTACGTTGATTAATTTCCCATTAAATGAGTATTGAGTTAACTTTGCACTCCACAAGGCACTTTGGAATTGATTAAAAACACCACACACACACACACACACACACACACACACACACACACACACACACACACACACACACACACACACACACACACACACACACACACACACACACACACACACACACACACACACACACACACACACACACACACACACACACACACACACACACACACACACAACAGTGTTCATTGGGCGAATGTTTACTTTTGCAATATGGATAAGGGTATGCTGTATATATTATGCCCTTGTTTGTTTTAAGTACTCATAGCTATCATAGGCAAAAACGCTTTGCAAAATGTTTAATAAATTCATAATAAAGTCATGCATCTTAAGGATAAGCTTAAGGATTGATTGTTTCTAAGTATAACTACTATTCATTTGCTTTAAGATTTTAGGAGACAGGTTACAAATAAAGAAACTGGCCAAGGGCAGTGGCCATGGATTTTCTGTGTCTAGTTTTCTAATCTATTTATTTACAGAAATATAGTAATATAATAATGTAATGTTCTCTCCCGAACCCAAAAAAAAAAAAGTGTTCAAATTTTTTTCACAGCTTCAAATGTTGCTTATCTACAGTAGCTCACTGTTCTTATAGTGAAGGTATTTGACTGAACTGAACTATATTGTATTTTTTTTTACCAGCTCAGTGGCCTTGTGGTTAGAGTGATCACCCTGAGACGTGGAGGTCAGGGTTCAACCCATAGAGTTATGAAAAATAACTAGAGTTGTAACCGGAAATCCCTGCCCATTCACTTCTATGGAGTTGCTCGCCCATGCAGCGCATACTCCCTTTTGCCCCCTACTTCCGTGTTTGGGACGATGATGAACGGGGCTCCTCCACGTCGTTTCGCGTCATAGAGTTATATCTCGCATGCGACGTAGTGTCACCTCCGTGCGCAATCCCGTGCGCAAGCTTGTGAGTCGAACCCATTGGTCGAAACCGTTTAATTGGTCGAAGCTCGTTCATGTATTGGGCCCTGGCTGCACTTGCTCGAGCTTCACTTTTCCCTCTCGGTTCCGGGGGCTCGGTTAAATCCCTTTGCCAGGTAATGGCTTGCCTTATACCAAAAACTATAAACATGGGACCCAATGTCTCCCTGCTTGGCACTCAGCCAAGGGGGTAAGTCCCCCCGACATACTAACGTCATTCATGTCCAGGGGGTGTATTTGTACATAATGGCATCCCCCGCCTCATGCTACAGAAACAGGAGATACTGTAGCTCCTGCCCTAAGGGCCACATGGCTCAGGCTACTTATATTGTATTTAAATAAATCCCAATGGATTTTTGTGGTATAATTAGGTTTACAGTAGTTATTATTTTCTATGTGTGGTAGTTAGGGTTCACATGGATATACGTCTAAAAAAGTGAGACCATTTCAGTACCATGACATTTGTATATTAAAATGGTAGACCTCGCAGGGTGTGGAAAAACTCAAAACCGGTTTTGGAAAATTACACAAGGCTTATTCTGACAAAAAGACAAGTGTAGTTATTAGAATTAATCAGAATCAAAGGGCTAATTCATAACTCAAGGGCCAGATTTGCCGTTGAGGCTGCCAAATGAATAAGCCTTTTCAAAATTACGTATATTTGAATGTAGTCATGACTAATCCATGTCCTCTGAAGGCAAATGCACATGTATTGATTAGCGTCATTAATCAATGCACTCAGGCTCACACTCATCTGTAGCGCAACATCAATTCATCACACGATCATGTTTACCAGAGGCTTTACATGCTTGTATTGTTGGTGTACAGTGTGTGTTTGAGTAGCGACTACCCAACAAGAAGTGTCTTCTTCTGGTAATCATTCAACACTCACACTGCTTCGAGGGACACTCGCTTCATCTAACAAACACTACTATAATTAGGCAGCCTTTCATTTCTGTATAACTTTCTGTGAGGTTTATCCTTGAGGAGAAGGGAACAATCAGTGTACAAGGTCCCTCGTCAAACAGCTCCACCCTTCTCACCAAGTTATTTTTGAGACCTGAGGATAAACCTGTGCTCCCAGAGAAGACTTGAATAGCATAGCTCTCCTCCATACAAATTAGCTACCACACCTGTCTCCCTACGTCTCTGCCATTACAGGAGTGCAAAGGCACCCATTCCAGGAAGCTGAATGAATTCCCTGTTGGCTACCAAAATATGTTATTCCGAAGAAATGTCGACTGCCCTGTGGGTCACTAGTTTCTTTGCTCAAATATTGCAGGCCATCTCTGTGCAACATGCATCTGCTATTTTATCTTTCTAATTAACTGGGAAAGGAATGTGACAGAAGATGTGCTGCTGCCCTCATTGTCAGAATTTAGTTTGAGATATTTTCTTATATAGGCAATCTATCAACAATTTGAATGCCATAAAGTAAATATTTTGGTCCATTGGTGTAATTTATGCAGTCAATCATTGCATTGCAAATATGTGATGCAATACTTGATGTACATTTTATTTAGCGGAGGGGGGGGGCAAAACAAATTACAATGAGGGGCCTAACTTTAACAATTTAGATTAATGTTTTAGTAATGTGTATGCCTTGGTTTCCCAACAACTCAGGGAATTTATTGAGAAACTAATTAATTGTATATGGAGCACAGTACTATGTTTGCTCCAGACTGATTTCAGAAAGGAAATATGCGAGAGAGAGAGAGAGAGAGAGAGAGAGAGAGAGAGAGAGAGAGAGAGAGAGAGAGAGAGAGAGAGAGCGAGAGTGTGAGAGTGAGAGTGAGTGAGGGAGGGAGAGAGGGAGAGAGAGAGAGAACTGTTTGCATTGTTTCATTTTTTCCTTGTCTAACACCGAAAGGGCACCATTTTGACAACTGAAATGAGCTGGGGACCATATTACTCTTGAAATTTGTTTTGCCATTTTGGAGACTTCTTATTGGGCGACATCCCATGGGAACGCAGTGATTTAACTGAAAGACGGTCTTCAGATGAAAATGTGCCGAACATGATGGTGCTACTGCTGCTGTGCCTGTTGACAACTTTATACTTTCAGACAGTTTATATTAAAGTCTTATATAGGTTACCATCTGATTATGCACTACTTCAGGGATCTAAAAACTCTTATGAATAATACTCTTGCGCTATGTTTCCATGCCCTATGGGTCCATGCCAAACTGAGACTTTAGACTGGTTCACACTGCGTGTTGTGCGAGTCATGCTCTCTTTTCTTCTTCTCTGCATCCTCCACACAGCTTTCAATACTTAAAAGGCGGTGAATCATCTATTTTTGTTACCAGCCAAATGGAAACGTAGAATGTAGAAAACCTCACAAAGCCAAAGGGTTCCTGGTTGTAGGAGTTGCATCCTTACCGGGACCGTGGACATCAAAGATAACGTGTTGGTGTTTCTCCCCTCAGGAAGCGGAGTCTTACTGAAGCCTGTATTCACCAAACAGCCTGGCAGTGTGGTGTTTCCCCTCCACCCCAGCGAGAGCCACAGGGAGGTGGTTTTCAGCTGTGAGGCCCAGGGACACCCACCACCTTTTTACAGGTACTGTAATGCCTGCTAGCGCCATTTCTATTCATTTATTTATTTATTGTTTTGGTATCTTGAAACCCTAAGGTAATATCCCCAGAGCTGTCTTGTATAACATTTAGTGTATAGAAAGCAAGTGAGCCTTGATTTATCGCCATGGGAGAACTGGGGGTTGGGGGTTGTGGACCTTATTGCTCACTGCCCGCAGCACTTAGCTTCACTGTCAGGCGCTGTTAACTTGAGAATGATGAGTTAATTCTCCTCAATTGCCGTCCGTTGTATATATGCGTCGGCAGGCGGACATTGATCTTCTGTTGGGTTCAGTGTGAGAGCTCTCTGTCACCAGTGTCACTGACCGGTTGAAAGATCCAAGGAAACTCGACAACCACAATACACAAGGATCAGAGATCGAGTGACAGAACAGTGCCAAATTCAGTAGGCCCCAGGGCGTTATGGTCATAGTCGGTGACAATATAATCGCAAGCAAGGCCTCTCCACCCAGGACTCACTTGACCCCAGCTCACTTTGCAAGGCTGGAATTGCTCAAGGTGGAAGACAGCAACTTGCAATGGGCCTGGTCTTTAAGATACTCAAAGGAACAGTAATTTACCTAACTACTTCTCTAGAGTGAGAGATGCCCATGGGCATAACACCAGAGGGAGCTCCTCTGACCTAGTTCCCCCTAGATTCGGCTCAAACATGGGGAAAATGCATTCTACAAGGCTGCCACAAAAACATGCCCTACCAACAGCCATTTAAGGTCGCGATTCGCTATCCTCACTAAAAACTAGCCTAAAACACGGCTGTCCTCAAATTTCAATTAGACTTAGAATTATATCCTTTACCAGCTTGCTCCCAGAGAGCCAAACAACACACTCCCTCAGCGAGCTCCACGGAAGGAGCCCTTTTTTCCCTTTTTTCTGTAAATATATATTTTGCTGCTATTGATGTTGTACTGATATGTAATGTATTGTATTGTATGTCTTGTTGATGAATTGAGTACAATGGACCATTATGGAAAAAAGGCGCCAAGGCTTTTTGTGTTATCCTTTTAACATAGCTTTGTTTACTGTTTTACCGTACTGAATAACAAACTTGATAATAAAGTAATCAATCAATAAATCAATCCCACATTACCGTGCTTATGCCATTAACAAGAGGCTTCCTTTTCTATCGCTGATCCAAGCCCAGTACAATAAACCTACATCTAGTGCTACTGCTAAAGGCTGCAGAGATATACTGTATGCCCTGTACGGCGGTACAGGGCATCTCGTTTAGGGCTTATCAGTTCTTGATAAGCAAATCACTTGATGGATTGAGCTGAAGGAAGGCATTTCCTGTTTGTTGACGTCCTTGTTTGGTGTTCAGGCCCTCAATGTGAGTGGTCCCCTGGCGATCGCTTTAGGAACAAAGTGATGCCCAGTAGTTCTGCCGCTTAAGTGTTGACGAATGGAAACAAATGACAAACGATGATTTGCTTTAAAGCACATCGGGCGTATAAGCTATTAATTCACAATCAATCAAATGGGGCCACATAGCTGTTGTACTACTGTCAGTGTAATTAAATGCAAATTGCAAAGCCAAGCATTTAATGTGTAATAGGTTGAAACGATCCCTCATAACATCAGCATGTTCGAGTGTTAATGTAGCTTGAAGATCCTTGGTGTTATGCCTAATGGGCACAAATTGAAATGAATGTACAAGATCTTATCAGTTGGATCGGCCGGAATACTTATTAAGCAATCAGTCGCTATTTCACTGCCTATAGGCCCCCAACCACACACACGCACAAAGAAACTTAAAATGTGAGGCTATTTATGAGTACGAAACGAATCTGCAAGTATTTTGTCCTTCTGAGTTCAACTTCTTCTGAGAGTGTACCGAGCTCCATATATAATAACATTTGGTTTTAATTAGCTCTTTAATTACAGCAAGTGCCGCCAACTGTGACACTTACAGTACACACCATGCTACAAATGGATTTCAGATTGATCGCAAGCTGTTACAATATCATATTTTCATGCAATGCTTATTAGTTCCTTTATTATTGCTTATTGGACATCATTGTGGCTGCCAAAGCCAAACCAACATGTGCAACCTCTATGGTCACCTGTATCAGTACTGGAAACAGGCTTAGAGAAGTTTTTGTGGTCCTTTTGCAGCGGGGACAGCAAGTGGCTCTTCACTGCTGAGAGAGTAGGCAGCTCTATTTCAGGGGAGCCAAGGACAAATTAATTTATCTAAGACTACCCAATGGCCGGCACCACAGAGAGCCCCCCGCTCTGAGTTGTCACTGTGGCCCCCTTGATTTGTCTCATCTGGAGTTCCTGGACCTGATCCAGCTGCAACAGCAAATCTCTAAATCAATCTAATCAGCCAATCTGCCGTTGAACACTGTTCCGCTGCATATGCCCCCCACCCATCCACCCACCCCACTTTTCCTTCCTCCCTCTCTCTCATTTTCTCTCCCTCCAATCAAACCTTCACTACTGATACTGTAGGAGGACAGAAATGGAAACCTCAAGCTTACAGTACTTCATCTCAAGGCTTGTGAAAGTCCAATCAGTGCAGAGGGGCTAATGTGTATTCAACCAAATTGTACCTTTACCCTTGGTGGAAAACAATTTCTCCTGTGCCTCTTCTCACAAAGGTGGCCTTTTTTGTTTTTATACTAGTCTTTGTTCAGGTTTTCTTTCCCCTTTGATGATGAGTAATGAGCCATTGGCACAATAACTTTGCCTATGCAGACATTTTCAAGGACGTATTGAAGTGATGACACGTACTGTATCTGAATATATTCAGAACGTTTTTGAACTCAAGGATTCCATGGTTCACAGAACAATGTAACTTCAAGCATTGTTGCAAACAATCCTTTACATTTGGTTGCGCTAGTATCAAGTCACTAGCTTCTGTCTGGATGCCTTAAAGAAGAGAGAGTGGAGTACATCGCCCCAAAAAAGCATCACAGACGGTCACATTGTGTTGTAGTCATCCTTGATTGCCAGCACTTAAGTCCTTCTGGTCTCGCTTCGGATCCCATGTTCTCAAAAGCATGACCTTTAATCAAAACCACTGTTATTCCTTGTCCTATGTGTAGCTATCTTGTTTGAGCAGACTGAGTGCCTGGCCCTCCTGTCTGATAATCACCATGATTGCGGGAAGGCTTATGGTTCTTGTTGCAAGGGCCTCCCGCCACGTGGGATTTCGATTGAGCACGGCATGGATGGCTTCCTGCATGGTGCTGCAGAATGGCTTTTGTTGAAAGCAACGGAGAGGACAGGGGATGAAAGATTTTACGAACACACAAATACACATATATATATATATATATATATATATATATATACACGTGTGTGTGTGTGTGTGTGTGTGTGTGTGTGTGTGTGTGTGTGTGTGTGTGTGTGTGTGTATATATATATATATATATATATATATATATATATATATATATATTCACTTATTTTGTCTCATCTTGTGTAAGATATGAATGAAACATCATTGCAAGTGAACAATGCCTTGTTGATTATCTCCCTCTTCAATTATATTTGCTGTTTTGCTGCAAAGCACACAAGAATGCTTTAATTCTTTGTTCTGAATAATGTCCATGGGATTTCCATTGCAGTTTGATGTTGATGAAAGTACAGTACAGTATGTGACAAAGATTATGCAGTCTGGGAGTACTCAGCAAAACCCTGAGTGTCAAATGAACTCGGTGCATGCTCATAATGCAGGTCTTTCCAAACAAAAACATATTTACCTTGAAACATCTTAATGCAGGCAACATCTTTTCAGAATGGCTGACTTCTTATGAAACCCTTCCTGCACACTGGTTCAGCTGTGTCGTGTTCTTGCTTTCACAGGTGGAAGCTGAACGATTCTTTCATCGTGCCCAGACCAGGGTCACGCTATTCTCTCACCGGGGGCAACCTACACATCAGCCATCTGAACAAAGAGGAAGATGCCGGTATCTATCAGTGCCTGGCGTCCAATTCCTTTGGCACCATTGTCAGTAGAGAGGCCAGTCTGCACATTGCCCGTAAGTTCAGTTATTGAATATGAAGCTAGACATTGCTACTATACCCTTTCTTTTTGTATGAAATATTTGTAAACCTTGTTTTGTATTATGCAAAGAAGCAAATGTGTCCTATTCAAATCTTCCTTACCTCGACTTTTTACTTGTTAAAAGATTGCAGATGAGCTCAATTTTGTTCCTTTCGGCATTAGGAAATTTCCCTTGAAAATTGGAAGATTTGATTCATTGAACGCAAAATGACCCAGAAGGATTCTTTGGAAGTTGTTTGTTGACAGGCCTGATCTTCTGTAACAGAAAACATTGAGGCAGCGTTAAGTGACTGTTACAGTTAGCCGATACTGTTCGAGCCTTTAATGAGAAAATGGTAATTAACAGGCCATGCTTATGTCACACTGTGGATTTCATCCTTTAAGCCATATCGAAGCTGCCAGTGTTGTTTACTCTGTGTGGTGATGCTGAAGCACTATCTCGCTGCATTCCTTATGATGAACACTGTGTGATTGCATGGGGGTGGGCCTTGACAGAGCCTGTGCAGCTGATGCTTTACAGCCTTCATCCATCACGTTTTATAAGACCCAAGTCTAAGGCATCTCTGAAGCCAAGGTGAACTTGAGGCCTCCACTGTTGACGGGCAGCCCATCTCGAATGACAGTGCTGATATCTGTGAACAGATGGCGCCTCCAGATTGAATTCTGACGTCTGTTTCTCTGCCATGGCGGACCCAGAGATGATCCTTGGCGGGGTGAGTGCCAGGGGTATTCATCTGGCCACTATTTGGTGCTTCTCTGTCAAGAAGCGGCAGTAAATCTTCGGCACATGGTGCAAATCTCTGTCAGGAGTTGCCGGCAAGCACTGGATCATATTCACATTTGCTATCAATTTTCACGGCCCGACTTGAACTGTACGTCATTGTGATTGGTCTCATCTATTGCCCAGGCCTGACCCAGGGCCTACGGCTTTTGTCAACGGATGAGGACAAGCATCGGTGCCGATGTGTCATCCATCTTATTTATTGCTCTCGGTTTAACTTAATTAAGCGTGTTGCGTGATTGAGCGGGTCTTGGGTCAGGGGAATAATTCACAGTGGGGTTGTCCGTTATGAGAGTCTGTATCATGTCATTTGTAACAGACTGTGACCACTGTTGCTCAATATGGCTTCTCAGACATCACAAGGTTTAGCACCCTCTGAGTGTTGTAATAACGGCCAAAGACAAGGTACTGTTCAGGCTATTAATGGAGAAGAGATCACAAGATTTCAAATTATGTGATCTTATCGAGCCAATGTTTCAGGATGTTGGCATGGCAGAAAATTACTACAGCACTGTGATCACAAAATTCAATGTCAATTCTGACAACATCCATCTGCCTTTGAAAAAACATCCTTACTCAGTCTTTCTCAGTTTGTGTAACAAAGACCAAGGTGTTATACCGTACCTATGCTTATTAATGACAAGAACCCTATCATCCCTATTCTGGGCATGTCATACCGGAAGTTTAACATTCTGCGAAAATCGACATGCTCTCAATGCGTTGCGACCCGCTTGTAGATCTGCTATATATGTACAGAGATTTGGTGTATAGGGACAAGACCCAAGGTGGACCCCATTCAACAAAATATATAAGGTTTTTGATTTCCCAGTCAAAACCGATGCTCATGACGGTGTGATGCATACACTATTTGCCCACATTTCTTCATCCAAAACAATGCAGCCTGTGAAGATGGGTTGTTGAACAGATTCCATGGCCATAAGCCTCTAAAGACATCCTGTCGACAATACAGATGACTGAAATGTTTAAATGGTCCCACTTGCCTGTTGCGAGCGCTGGACAAAATAATCTAGTTGTTATAGGGCCAGATTGAGTTACCTAATCTATAGGGATTTGTTTTTTTAATCGAAAGGCTTTCCCATTGCAGGATATACCACAGCACACCATGCTGCAAGGACTGCCTTATAGGCTATATTGGTATTTTGATGCATATTATGAAAAATGTGCATGTCCCAACACAAATGCTCTGTTGTGTTTGGAGCCACAAGGGGAGCACAGTGTTCAATGAAGGGTGAAATAACTGTATTTATGAACTTAACACAGGATGCCACTCCCTTGTATCTTAGGTGCTTAGGATTCCTCCTTTCCAGTTCATTGCTGTAATTGAACGCAATTAGCTTTACTTTTTTTTTCTTTCAGGCTCCTGTCCTCACGTAACTGCCTTATTGGTGCAATTACTTTGCAAATATATTATTTCTATCTCATGACTTGTTTGTTCTTTAGTGAACTGTCAACCTGGCATCTCTATCTTGGGCATGTCATCATAGCTGAAACTTGACAAATGTTTTACAATTTTCAATGATTTACAAAAAATAGCAAATCTACAAGCTCACTCTGTAATTCACTATTTTTGAAATAGAGCTTAAAGCAAAGTGACACTCTAGGTTTGGGTTGTGTTGTTACCTTGCCATGATATAACTCCAAATATTGGCCAGACATCTTTAATAGTTGCTCCACTGATTGTATTTTTGTATATAATTTCTTTAATTAAAAAAAAGCCAACTTCCTGTTGATGTTTCTATTGGAATTAGGAAAAAGATCTGGAATGTATCTGTAGATCTGGATTTGGATCAAATAGTAAAATAAACACAAAGAAATAAAGTAGAAAAGTGTGTTCCTAGGAGCACAGGTCTCTGCCAGGCTGTGTTGCTTACCCAGGGCCATCAAATTTTGGAAGCCAGGCATAGCCAACTGGAAATCTGATTGATCAAGTCAGATCAAACCCCTCCCAGAGTGTCAGCCTGTATCATCTATTTCATTGCCTTTGCTTTGTCACGGGTGAAAAGTAAGTACATTTTGAGTGGGAAAGCAGTAGAGGTAGGGCCAATAGCCTTTCTCATTGGCTTTGCGATGCCAAGTACGCAACGTAGATTTCAAAATAATCTGGCGAAAGGAAACAGGCTGATGCTCTGAACGCAGCACTTTTACTGTACAATCGAGAATCATAATTGTCAGGAGGCACCACCAACAGCGCTCTGTGAGTATTAGCTTCCCTTTGATGTTTATCATACCTCAAATGCCATGTGTCACTCACTCTTAAGTGCTTAATGCAGGATGCCTCATGTATAGGAATAGGGGAGAGGAGCGAAGAGAAGAGAAAGCAACACAAGAGAAGAATGTTACAGAGGAGGGGTGAAAAAGAGAGAACTAGAGAAATGAAAATAAGACATGGTCTATGACGTAATGACGTATCCATGACATTATGGCTCCATATTTCGGCAAGGTTTTAGACACCACTGACTTACAGTACATCTAACTATAAATTACACAAACCCCTGCATGTGTGCCTGCGTTTGAGTTAGTACCTGTCCTTCATGTATCTTGAGAACGTTCCGACCGCTCGACATCAAACTCACACAGAGGACTTGAGGGCATGCAGTGCCCGAAATGAAGCTGGTCGGATCAGTGGTTGTTCAGAATCGCCAATCCGACCCTTATGCCCATATAGAGGCATATGTGGAATTCTGGTTGGCAAGAACCAGAGCCATTCAAGGAGAGTTACGTCACCTCCGTCCACTTCTTCGGGCCAGGTCTTCTACATAGCCTTCTATTGGTGAATAGCGACAAAGCCCTAAACCGGAAGTTTACGGAATGCATTGGAGTCTATGGGCGTTTGTTACTATTTCCAGTTTACGTGAACCACGTGATCGACGCCGTTTCTACCCCCTCAGTGGCGGAACTCTCTATTATAAGGCTCTGGCAAGAACCAGACGAGCCAACCTTTCGACCCTTTCGGTCTTTTTCAAGTATGATATGATACTTGAAAAAGACCGAAAGGGTCGAAACGTCGTATCATCAGCTGTTTTGTTTGAATAAAACCTGGAGCACAAAAGTGAGTTGCGAGCCATATCTTTGTCTCATAAAAGGGACAAAGACAGACAGATACAGAGATATCCATATATGGGCATAAAAAGGACACAGACAGACGGGTACAATGGGTACTCTGACAATGCGTACAACGGGTATTGCATAACCGGGTGGGGTATGACTTCCCAACTTGCATCGTTCCCAAATGTCTTTGTTCCAGAATTCACAAAACCTACACCGACATACAACCTGTCTGTTGTATGTCTGTCTCGGCCACAACACGCTGTCCGAGCGGTTGTCCTTTAACTTGGCGTGTGTGCCAAGTGGGAATTTGGTTGGACCAACAGTTGTTGAGTCTAAAACCACAGATGTCTGTGGAGGACACTTCACTTCACCTTGGTCGGTAACATGTTACTTTACAGAATTGTACTCATTCAGTGCCATTGACGTCACCGACGTCACGTTTTTATAAGCCCAGGGTGCCAATGAGGTCGTCTTTTTTTTTTTTTTTTTTTTTTTATGTTCAGAACCCAAGATATCATGATTTGAAGATTTGCTGCTCCATTCACTTCTTGTTTAACATCTTACTGAAAAAGGCTGTATCTCGCTTCCTAAGCACCTTTTTTTTACAATGTATTTTTGGCTCTGGCAGAGCCAAACTGCCAGAAATAAGTCAGGCTCTGAATGAGTTAAGGTAGGGTAGGTGATTTTCTTTGGTTAAAATAAGTGTTAAATAGTGCTATATTCTGATAGTACTCATTGCTATTGAGTGTTTGTTCAGTTACAGGAGTCTCTCCAGCTCTTTATTAACAGAAAATGCATTTTCAGGTTGGAATACCAATGTTATCCAAACAGGACAGAGAACTCAGTCAGGATACAGATTAAACAAGTGAAATTGAAGGTGATGACACAAATAAATGAGCAGACAAAATTGGAACTGGAACACAAAATGAAGCTGATAAATGGGTACTCTCTCCTGATTGGCTGAAATGTTGTCACCTACCTGAAAATGTATTTTCAGTTTATTAAAGCGCTGGGGAGACAGGGAGACCCCTGTGACTGAACAAACACTCTATAGCAATGATTACTATCAGAATAAAGAGCTTTAACCTTTTAACAAACAACTTTTTGTTTTAACCAAAAAGTATCACTTAGCCTACTTTTAAAGTAACATATTACAATAACTAGTTACTTTTGTAACTAGTTACCCCCAACACTAGTAATACATCATAGATGCGTCATAGACGACACAGGCTGGTCACATGAATTCCCAGATCCACATTGGAGCCAAGTCCAAGATTCACACTGGAGCCATATGCCGTTTCTTGGTGGATCCCGAGATCCACCTCATTTCCTAGTTTCACTTTACCTGTGAAGTGTCCTGGCTGTGAAATATAATTTGCACCCATTCTATTCATTATTCTGCACAAAACGCTCATTGACTAAACAAGATCTAATTATGCTAAACAACACTCAACTTCGGAACTTCAAATAAGAGCCCTGAAGTGATTGAAAATTACACTTTCTTTTGGTATTGTCTCGTGGTTAGCTTCTGGGACCAGTGCCACCACGTCAAAAATGTTCCTCTTGCTAACACTGCAACAGAATGGCTCCAATTTTCCTTCTCTATAATCTCCTCTCATTCATTGCAATGGGTCACACACTGGGGGTAGCAAGCCCAAAAATGCAAATTCACATCCAATTTCATGGATCTGAAAGCACACAGAATAGGCTGAACCCTGCCATGGAGAGGCACATGGACGTGCAGGACCGTGATAGGCTTGATAAGGGGATCCATGGGGTAGTAGAACAGCTTGCCTCGTCAGGCATTGCTGACTTTTAGTGCGTCTAGCTCGCTTACGCCCCACCATACACTAAAGGAATATTGATCAGGGGAGCTTCAGCCTCCAATGTGAGTTGAGCAAGTCTAAAATCTTCTACTGTGTTCATGTTAAGGCCTTTGCACACTAAGCCCGAAATATGGTTATTATTCATGTTCCTATTGCCCCCTGCACACTGGAGACCAAATGTAGTTCAAGGGAACCCTGCTTTGTTTTATTTGAGAGATCCTGTATGCAAAACTGTGGGTTCATCCAATTATATTTATGCATATCAAAGTGGAAGACTGCCAGCAAAATGAGGAAGTCACTAATAAACCTCCAGGGTGAGGTCGAGGCATTACCCGTCACACACTTGTTCATGGTTGTGAATGAACCACAACAAATCATTAGTACTGTATGACTTTGCTTGTTATAATTTCACCAAATACATATATCTCTGCTGTCCAGCCCGAACCTGCTAACTCCAAAAGGCTCATTGTTCAGGAAACGAAAAAACTAAATATACGTTTTTCAGGAAATGAAGAAAACCTTATATTTTTAAAACAAAGCAATACTGCCTCATCAAAGTTGGTATAGTGACTTTATATATCGTCAGATACTTGCATGTGTCTTTATATTATCACCACTTTACCCAAATCCAGCGCAAGTGGAGATAGTAGTTTCAGACGAGCAGAAATCAAGCTGAAATGGAGTTAGGTGTCCAAACAACAATAGCTCCACTTGCTGCTGAGGGAGAGGTTTCAAAAGGGTACACATTTCCAAAAGCTAACAATGGATCTCCAAGCTCACAATGCATCACAACAACGTGTGAATTAATGCCCTGATGCTTCATGACACTTATATAGGTCAACAATAATAAACAGGACTTTAAATATTACAATAACTTTTGCAAAGAGGGGTTCACAGAATTTGAGTTTCAGTAGAACTAGCGCGAGTCGCGACAGAAATGCTATCAACTCCTTTCTTCTTGTCACATTGCTCTCTTCATTAAACACTTCATAGATTTTAGAAATATAATTACTTGTTTTCATAACATTAGCGTCAGTGCTAAGTTTGATAAACAGGTACACTGCATAGTTTTAACAGACTACGGGGAGTTTGTTTACGTGATACTCCTCCTCGTTCACTGCGCAGCGCGGCGCACTCTGTTCTGTGTTGTGAAAAGGCTGCAGCAGAGTAGAGAGGGGGAGTTGTTTGTTTGACAGTTTGAGGATCCAATGGAGTTGGGAGGTTTCGTCAGAGGCGCTTTTTAATACTTTTCATTGGTTCAAATGTTTCGATTTTTTACACAGACGTAAAGGGTGTTCAATAGCGTTGATTTATGAAAAAAAAAAAAAGAGCTGAAAATGGAGTTAGCTGGTTCGTCCCGGACACCGACGATATATTATATAAATATAAATATTTTTTATAATATAATCTTATCAAAATGACATGAATAATGATGATGCAACCACACAGCTGCAAACATTGAGCCTAAGCTAAAAGAATCGTTTGACCTTTTCTCAAAAAAGTTGAAAAAACACAAATAATGTTAACTCAAGTAAGATATAAGTATGAGTACAGGTGCTGATCTGGTAGTTTACAACAGAGAATGAGATAGAACATAAAAATGTTAAATGTTACCAAAGCCCACTAACAGGGGTTTGCACACTTACTTCGGTGCATGATTTCCTTGCATAACTTTTGCACATGTTTTGTGTCTTTGCATCACAAAACACCCTAGGCCGATTTTGTAGTTTTCCTGCACAGGTTAAAACATTAAACACACAGGTCAAAACATGGAAGGTTGACCTCATAGAACACAGTGATGTAAGCAGCACAATTGCTAATAATAAAATAAATAATGGATGTGTTAGATTTAGGTGTTAATAATATTGACTACTGTCAATGCTCGCACATTGTCACACCTAAATCTAACACACCCATTATTTATTTTATTAACTGCAGCTGTGTTGCACAATGTACTATACGGTCAAGCCTGCAATGTTTTTACCCTTTTTAACCTGTTTAAGCTGACAATTAAGACCATCAGAAAGCATTTCTATTAGGAAAAATAGTTTCCAGGCCTTGGAACAATCAAAGCAAATTATTTTAGATAGAGTTAAACTAATCGCATAGAAGACCCTAAATAAGATATTCCCTGTATTTTCCATTTAAGCAGCCCCCTGAAGCAGAACTAATCACATTGATATTAGAGAAACAGACCTACGAAGAACTGATGCTCAGTCAGAGGAAAGTAACTTTTTCTTCCAAACACACTCGCATGAGCACACAAATATGCTCACATAAGCACACATACGCACACGCACACCCACCTAAATAAAACATTAAAGTTGCAGTTCACACATCCAAACTTGGTCAGAAATGTAGATGTTTGATCAATAATACCTCTGTCAAGAATTTTTTCTAACCCCAAAAACATCTATAAAGGAGTTTTATAGCACCTTGAACTTTGCTCTGTCTGTGCCCTCATTAACAATTCCAGGATCTTTTAATTATGCCATTATGCCATGCCTGCAGGAACAACGCCTCATGAATATGATAATATGCCACATCACTGGAATCAACATGTAGAACCCCCCCAATAAATAAATAAAATAATTAATTAATAATAATAAATAAGTTATAAATGAATTACAATGTAAATATTGTAACCTAGTTTTGCCATAATGTCACAATAGGCAGTGATAGAATAAAGGTTGTGTTCTGTGCAAACTTTAATAGAATAATAACAGTGTGCGTGTGCGTCTTCCGACGCACACGCACGTCATAATGTTGTTACATTGGCCATTGACTGAGCCTAAGGGAAAAGTCAGCTGGGTTTCTACACAATCACAGCTGACAACGCGTTGCACTCGTGCGCGAACACACACGCGCGCACGCACACGAGCGAGCGTGCTGCCGTTATATTGTTATACAACTAGATGGCTTGGCAGAATCTAGTTATCATTCAATTATATGCAGCGATCTGCCGACTAGATTCTTTCACGTGCTTCTGTTTACTTCCTAGTAGGCTACCTTCCTACTTTTACTGTCATGTGGGTGGGTCTATTATTCAATCAGAACTGAATACAGACAGATACATTATGGAGCGCATTGCAGGCACCGTGAGGCAGTGAGGCACGCTATGTATATTCAAGCCTTTGAAAAGGATTTGATTGGCATGTCCCTGATGATGTGAAAGAAGTACGTGTCATCATGTCCCAACCCACGCTTTCACAGAGAGGGCGGTCTTAAGGCCAATTTTGGGGTACAAATCCATATGATGCTTTAGAGAGTGCCAAAAACCACCAGGATTTTCATAGATGAGCTTCAAAAACATATTAAAAACTCAATTTTGGGTGGGTGTGGGTCTTTAAGGGTCCACGTTTTGTACAAATCTAAGTGATGAGAGATGTCTATTTCTTTGCAATGGGTAATGCCAGTAATTATGAGAATGGGAGCAGAAATACGGATGAATTAACAAGATTAGCATTGAGTGGCCCCATCCGTGTCTTACAGTACATTGCATTGAAGTATCAATGATGAATGTGTATATTCAGTGTACGCCAAATTCTGTAGCACTGTAGCACTTGCTGCTATGCTTATTTCCCAGTTTTAACACTGAAGCAATTACTTTGGAGTTTAGTGAACCATTATGACGTGCGACAATCATCTTTTAGACAAAGACAGAAAGCTCATTAAATAACCACCATCCTTGAATTAAAGGACATAAACAACATGTGTTCTTATTTCCAGTAATTGGGTCCTGGATGTTCCTTCCAGTTGGATTTATTCATCTACATTCTACAGTATACCTTGATTCCTGGAGTCCATGCAAAGACTGGAACGAATACATTATTTCAGTGAAAATGATGCATCTATAATGCATCTTTACTGAATAGAATAGTTATTCACTTTCACTGTGTTCATGATACAGTCCAAAACAATATAATAATAATAACAACAATAACTATAATAAGCGTAGGATCTATTATAATGTCTTTAACCAAAACGTTTAAGTTTCAAACAAAAAGTTCATATGGGGCCCCAAATGTTTATTGAAATTGGTTTAAAAATAATTGTCACCCTCTCTCTCTAATGGAGGCCATTTCTCCAGAGAGGAACAGTAGCCTACTACACAGTAAAATCCTGAGTGATAGTTCAACTCTGAGAGAGTGCAAATGGAACCAAATGGACCTGGTATCTGTGCCCACTCCTGCAGAGAAAGATATTACCAGATAGTTTCCTGTGGATTACTCAAAGGTTTAACAGAGGCCCCGGCAGCGTCCACACAAACCTGTTGTAGTCAGATCTGGGAAGATGTTAATGATCTAGCTAATGAATGTTGTCGCTGTCGGACAGAAACCTTGTATCTTCTCATTTCATCATTGTATGTTTTTTAGTTTTTTTTCATAAATGAATGCCCCAGCTATTTTATACTTCACCGTATGACAGTGTCATGCACAATGTATTAAACTAGAGGTTCAGGCCCATATATTGGCATATCGGTTGGATCGGCGGTTCTGGACATCCATATATCCGAACGACTCGACGGGCGGCACCGCACTCCCTCGAGTGAAGTTGGTCGGTCCCATATATGCACATGACCATATATGGGCATAGCATACAGTATGCCTATACAGTATATGGGAGTATCGGTTTTGTTTATAGTTAACAGTATGTCTGAGTCATAGTGACGTGCCTATATATGAGCGTATCGGGTTTGTTTATGGTTATGTCTGAGTCTGTCTGTGAGTTTTATAAATATTTAATCAATGAAATGTATTAACAAGAGCTTATGACTAATAACTAAATTGGATCCATTGGAACACAGGTTATTTCTTTTGACCATTTCCTGTAAAGTAACCGGTTTGGAAATAAAAGGTTTCAGCTTGACAGCAACGAAATGAATTTGTGAAATAACACGGGGGCTCTCCAATGAATCATTTTGGAGAAAAAAAAAGGAAAAGCTTTCAATTACGGTGTATGTAATTATGTATTGTCCTGCCGGACGCAATCTTACATTATCCCAGCAAAGGCAGCAAGGAAGACGTATTTATCAAGCCGACACACATCGCACCCAATTTGTACGCAGGAGATGTCAGTTAGGAGCACCTTCTCCCTCCTCCCAATAGTTGAATTCGGTTGATTATGCTATTGTATGACAGGCGCATATTCAGCCGCAGCATCTCAGACAGCTCCGAGAGACACAGCAGGTGGGGGGCGCATAGTATTCAAGGATTGTTGCCTTGTTGTATTTTCTTTCTCCCAGCAGGTTGTCAACGAGTAATCGGCCTCCATACAAATGATGTTTCAATCTCAGAGTCATTTAATTGTTGCCGGGCCGTGTGCAATGGATGAAGCACAGAAAGTGATAACAATACATAGCTCCAATTAAATTCACTCATGTGTGACTTATACTTCAGGAATTACTTTCTGCTCCAGCCAGAGGTGCTCAGGATTTTACAGCATCACTACGTTCATATATGTGGACAGAAAATGATTGCTTTGTGAAGTTATACAAAGGTGATGCATCACGTCCATTTCTTGAACTCAAGAATGGCCTACGTGATTCTATTCTACACCTCAGATGTGAAATGACCATGTAAGACAGAGACTATATGAACTCCTCATCAATTATTTTAGCTCTGCTGTCAGACAAGTAGACATGACCCGCATGCTTATTATATGACTTAGTGAAGCGTGAATTGATTGATTCGCCTTTATTGCTTTTGTTTTGCGGTAAACAGACCTGGATAACTTCAAGACACAGAGAAGGAGTCCAGTGAGGGTCCGTGAGGGTCAAGGAGTGGTCCTACTGTGCGGCCCACCACCCCACTCTGGAGGTAAGAACGTCTCTTATGAGCTTCTCTATTCTTCTCTGCTATTTTGCTTTCTTTGTCAAGCATCTAGGAACACAGGAGTACAATACATAATGAGAAATAACACACTGATGAAGAGTGGAACAGCTGGTGCTCCACCATACTGTAAATTGAAATGTCTACACGGCACCCAATCATGCCTTTTCATTCTTCGCCTACTCTGTATTTAGCTTCAACAAACAGGAGACACCCCCACCGCCCCCGTCCCCAGTCCCCCTCAGAACTCCTGGCCACTTGTTTTAGTTTGTTAAGGTCAGTGGAGTGAGTCATTTTACATTGCGACGCCCAGGCCTGTCACTCTGGTTTTCAATCGGGGTACAAAGAGAGGCTTTGGCATGCAGACTGGAGAGCCTGGGGCCCTGCCAGGCTGAGTAATGGAGCCCCTCTCTGAAGGTGCATTGTTTGCTTTCACATCATCCCTCTGCATTCATGACATTATCGATGGGAGTTAGTGTCCACTGCCATTAACTCCCTGCACGGGGGGTCTGGAGACGGGCTTTTCACTCATCCATGCAGCAGCACTAAATGTTGATCTTTAAATCTACTGTGGAAATGTAATGAGTTTAAGTGAATGCACATATGCTTTATGAAATGGATTCATTTCAAATTGTTTTGTCTTTTCCCGGGTGCCTGGAAAGTAGGGGGTGATTAGTTTGCTATATTGAGTGATCAGATGTTGTAAACAGGAATAGCAACTGTGTTATTGGGGGGGGGGGGGTGTTGGTACTACTGACTGTACGTAGTTCAGCTAAGGACTACTGTAGTGAATAAAAGACAAACTAATATTGGATGCCAATAAACAGTGACTAACCTTTGGGCTAAATTCAATAATACATGTTTATGTCTATTAATGAGAGTAAGGGAACATTGGGAGAGTTTATATCTTCATCGCACATTAACCTTAAATATTATGCAAGGGTATTTATATTCATAATAGACATCTCACCTCATGTGGACAAAAAAAAGTAGCTGGAATAATGGTGCTTATCGTTGGCAGTTTAGTTTGATATCATCCATCCCTGTGCAATGTCCAAATGCCAACACATACTCCAGCCAGTTAAAAAGAAATGGCAGCAGTGTCACAATATGGCAGGAATGTCATGGCAGCAGTGAGCCCATCGTGCCCCCAAGTTCTGTCTAGATTCCTTCCTATTTCTGGATGCACTGTTCTGTTCTGGAACAGACCTGGGTGATGTGTATAATTTTTAGTTGGCTGGTAGGATTGCTTCCCTGGCTGAAACAAGGGCACTTGACAAAGAGCAAGCCGCCCTCCCTGGACAGCAACTCTAGTTGTGCTACCCAGCACTGGAATATGGGCACAGAAATGAGTCAGTATTGATTGGCTTCTCCTAGGATGGATTACATGTGCCTCTCCCTCATGGGCATCTTGCATCTCTTCCCTCAAACAGGCAATATGCAGCATGTTTGGCAGCCAGTCAGACAAGAACCGTGACTACTAGACCAATATACATTTTCCTGAAAACGTTTTATTGTGGTTCATATCACACCTTTTGTATGTGTAGTCCATAGGCGCCTCACTTTGATCAGAGATGGGGGAGCCCAATTATCCCCCACCCCTCCCTTGTAAGTGTGTGCGCTCTCTCTCTCTCTCTCTCTCTCTGTCTTGCTCCCCCTTTCGTGTTCCGACTGGAATGGTGGAGTTACCGTCCGTAACACACACGCACTCGTGTGCGAGTCGCGGACACACACCTTGGCTGTTCATTCTCAGACTATCTCTCCTCTGCAGTCTGCCTGCACACCAAAAGCACATGAACTTGAGCCTAGAGGACGCTATTCTGTACTGTGCGTTGTTTTCCTCATTCGTTGCGCCGTTTAAAGCACATGCCGTCACTAGCTAAATAGTTTCTCAGACAAACGGGGGGAGGTGCGATGTGCGAGTTGATATTGAGTTAAGCTGATGTTAAGGCTTAGGTGTAGGTGTAATTGTGGTGAGGTTAAGGTTAGGGTTAGGCATATTGCAAAAGCGTAAGGAAGAAGTTGACCACAAGGAAAAACAACTCTCATCACAGCGACTACCGGCCTGCGGTCAATCACAATCCCTCACCAGAATGAGGGCGCAGAAATGAGTAATGAAAGGCACTGCTCCCCACTTCCTCTGTAGTAATGCTTTTGCGCCTCATACAGTATGTAGCAGTTAATCAGTAATCACTGTAACTTTGAAACTCAGGTGTAATTTTGGTCCAAAATAAATCCATAATTTTGCGGGATTTCTTCAGTCAAAGCACTGGGGCCATGCGTACGATGTGTGCACAGCTTCCCAAAATGCGTACCAAGATTCAACAGCAAGTGTCATTACGCAATTATATACTGTAAGCTCCGGTCCAATTCAAGCACGGTCTTTAATAACTTTCTTGTGGCCTTGCATGCTAACATTAAGCACTCAAGTGCTTTAAGCACTTAAGCATTTAAGTCATGAAACTCTGCCACTGGCTTATTCCCTTTCTCATTCAAGAATGATCCAATTTCCGCACGTAGCCTAATTGAAACAAAGGTTTGAGCACATCCCCTGTACTTCAGTGTGATGGAGTAGGCCTTGGATTATATTTTCAGACGAAATATTATCAACCTGCCAATGGTCCAGTCCCTTGGCTCTAATAAAATTAACCATTTTGATTATGACACTAGCATTATCCATTTTCAAGCTTTTGCTACATAACGCACCAGCTAAGGACATTTCACCTTTCGTATGCATTCAAGATCTGCTCAGTTTGGCTCCTGATGGCACCAGCTCCACAAACCGGGAAAGCATCTGTGACATTTTAGATTTTATATATATATATATATATATATATATATATATATATATATATATATATATATATATATATAGTTTTTTTATATAGGTTTTTCAGAGAACTCTTAGAACAGTGGTTTAGAACAGTGGTTCTTAAAAATAGCAGATATACAAGCTCGTGCCACGCTGCAAGCTTGTATATCTGCTATTTATAATTTTTTTATTTAAAAAAATTTAAGATTTGAAAAAGTTTAACACAAATCTTCTCTTCTGGGGGTCTTTGGCACAAAAAGGTTTGAGAACTACTGATTTAGAAGGCATTTGTAGAATCGGCCTCAGGGTTGGGTTAAGTGCAGTGCTGGCGTGCAAGGGTGAGATGACATAAGTGGGGCCCTACAGTCGGTGCACTGCTTACACACAGCAGGTGTTCACTTGCCGCCTCAATTGTTTTTGATGTACGACAGTTTTGCCGGTATGGTAGTAACGAGGAGAGAGAGTGGAGAGACGTGAATATTTATATAAATAATATTGTTTTGTAAATTTTTGGTCTTTAAAAGAAAATCTTCTTTTCCCCCAAATCCTCCTCCTGGCTGGATTGGACCCCTTGATGGCCCAGTAGTTGACACTTCTTAACTAAACTATTTTGCTTGGGAAATGTATTCTTTATGCAGTTCTATTCATAAAGTCATGCAACCTACAGTATAAAATATGTTGATATGAATTAAATTATATAATGGCTTATTTGCGTGAATGAAACTGCAAATTAGTCTTTTTAGTTAACAGCATAGCATTATTATACATAATTGTATTCGGTTACTATTATAAGCGGGTTATAATGCTCTTTCACAGAATACGTAACTTGTGAACAGTGGTGTAAAGTAACTAAGTACATGTACTCAAGTACTGTACTTAAGTACAAATTTTAGGTATTTTTACTTTACTGGAGTATTTTCGATACTTTTACTTCTACTCCACTACATCTCAGAGGCAAATATTGTACTTTTTACTCCACCACTCCACTATTATTTGAAAACTTTAGTTACTAGTTACTTTGCAGATTTTTTACATACATTAACCACTTCATATTTACTCTGGATAATTGAAAATAACCGATCTGCTATTTTCAAAGGATCTTTATACATTTTATACATTTGAAAACTTGTGAAATGGGACATTCTGCGTAATGAGTACTTTTACTTTTGGTACTTTAAGTATATGTTGATGCCAATACTTTTGTACTTAGAGAGTAGATTTTGAATACCAAAGTATCGTCTACTAGTATTTCTACATTGTGGTATTGATATTGAAGTAAAAAATGTGAGTACTTCTTCCACCACTGCTTGTGAATACAGCAGTATAAGTTCCAATTCTTCAAATACCAACATTACGAATAATGCTAATAATTAAATACAAATAATGGAACAAAAAGTAAAAGGTTAGAGTGGACAGTGTCCACTGTCCAGACAATATTCCTATGATAAGAAACACATCATGTAAGTGAAAAGTACTGCGACCAGAAATAGAAAAGTCTAATGCTTTTTCCCCATCAGGAAAATGACATAAAATGGCAAAGTTTTCATCTCTGCTTTGTGTCTCCAGTATCATCCAATGTCTGTGGTCTATCTTCTCTTTCCCCAAACCCAAATAACAGCTTTGCAAAGCGCAAATCAGAAAATCAATCATTATGTGCAGGAAAACAGCTGTGACAACCAAAGTCAACCAAAGCAAAAGGAAGGTGAACATTGAATAGAGAGCGTGTGCACGTGTGAGAGAGCTAGACAGAGGCAAACACAGACATACAGCTTGGTATTGAGTTAAGCTATTTGTATGGTACTACGTCTACAATACCAGGAGAACCAGGAGATGATCAATCATATGATAGAATCAGATAGGGCGCATCAAAACTTTTCTCTTGCGTCAAAGTTTGCAGAGTGTTACACCAGTGCTATAAATGTCTATTTTGCTTCTGCTCCTAAAAAATGTGTCATCAAGAAGCCTTTGAGATTCACCTCACGTAATCATGTGAGTCAGATATACATAGCGCATCGCTGTCTTCCTCCTACTCGTGACATGTTTCTCTTCCAATTGCACCAGTGTCTTTTGTTCTTGCATGGGCGATGAGGCATCTTTTTTAAAATGTATATTGACAGATGGGAAAAACAGCAGGAGTCTCTATTGTCTTTGTCTCCTGTCACCAATAACACAATAACACCCAAAGCATAACTTTTGCATTCTTTCAAATTAAGGATTAAAAATTAAGCATCTCTCTCTTAGATGTAAACTTTTTTTTCAAAACATCCAGGAAATGTCCTTGATGTTTGATGTTCCACTTTTCTTAAGAGCTCAAGCTGTTTTTCTTGTTACTGAAATTTTACAGCATCAAACTTCAAAGATATTTTCAAAAATGTATTCCTCAACCATTTTGTGGTTTACAATGGATTGAATTATTGGGTATATGATATCTCAGGCTCAATGTCTATGTCTTCAGAGAGATGCAAAAAGATCGATTCAAGAATTCATGTTCATCTCCTCTACTTTGTTACCAAATTGCAGGCCATTTTATTTTAAGTCTCAGATCCCACTGTCATAACAGATCTCAGTGTGACAGTGATCATTTGGGACAGTGCTACTGGAAGGATTGATGTCAGCAACTTAAAGAATTACAGTGCACCAAGCTCCCATCTGTCAGATAAATTCTGACAAAACACAAAAAAGTGCCCGTCTTAAAAAGGAGCACGATTTCAGCTGTGAGCTGCTTGCGATTTTGATTTCATCACTTAATGAAAGAAGGTGAAACACGGACTGACTAAACCTGTATTGTCAGACTCGTCATTGCCCTGCAAATTACATCCTAAAAGGAAAACATGGGAAATATAATCAAATCTTAAACGTTTCTTCAACAGTTCCTGTCGAATAGCTGGACCAGAAAGAACAAACACGGTATTTAGAATTAGACAGAAAGGTAGCCTGAAAACATGTAAAACAATGTGGCTGAAATACTTTATCCTTGAAATACCTTTTAGTGCAACAAATACGACAAAATAAAAATAAATCCTGTGAAACGATGTTAAAGGGCTACCAAATAGGTATTGGGGTGGTTTAGCGATGTATTGGCAATGTCCAACTTAAAATACACTCGTTTGACTGCTGTCCTTGATCATGTTCATTTAAACAGACACATAGTTCTCTTTCATGCCATTTCCCTTATATCAAAGCTATTACTACAGATGCAACCGGAGCCTATTTGTGTCGACCTCTAATGTACGGAATTGCTTTTATTTACACAAATAGCCCATTCATCTCCATGTGTTACAATGGATCATTGCTGTTCTCTGGAGACTCTGCACAGGGCCTGTAATGATCCATTCTCTAGTCAGGTTTTCAGCAGCTGTCATCGTAGATTATTCCTATTGATGGGGAAGCTGAGATGGCTGATATGTGCTAACGATGAATCATTTCCCATTTTCTGGAACCTTTGCTCAAAGGCAGGTCTGACCATTTCTGCCATGGTAATGATGCATCTCATTCCACTTTCAGTCGCACATTCTCACACGCTTGCAATACACACACAACAAATGTGCAAGCACTAGCGACCACTCAGACATGCAGGTGAATGTGCGCACATTATGTGTATGCACACGCGCATGCACACGCATACACAGATACGCGCGCACACACCCCCCCCCCCCCCCCCACACACACACACACACACACACACACACACACACACACACACACACACACACACACACACACACACACACACACACACACACACACACACACACACACACACACACACACACACACACACACACACAGTCCTATTGTGGTCACATGCATTAGACACTCTTACCTACTTAAATTCTATATAATTTACTTTGTTGACCAGTAACCCCTGGGGGTCCTCTCCTATTTTCCCTCTACACAAAATCTCTTTGCCGAAAGTAGACGATCTACAAGTTCCCAACACGCTGCATTGCGACACGTTGAGAGCTTGCAGCAGCTATTTTCGCCAAATGTTTGACTATTTTGACATGCCCAGAAGAGGGACGCTAGCCC
The DNA here is from genome assembly GCF_963280865.1 of Gymnoscopelus braueri. Taxonomy (NCBI): domain Eukaryota; kingdom Metazoa; phylum Chordata; class Actinopteri; order Myctophiformes; family Myctophidae; genus Gymnoscopelus; species Gymnoscopelus braueri. The sequence goes on from NC_137614.1 coordinate 17,467,689, forward strand.
CTGTTTAAGGATATTACTGAAGTGAACACTGAGCAAAGTTGATATACCATGCTGGACGGGCATCCATCCACTGCACTTCTTGGAACAGTGTGAAAATAACAATCTGAGGTACAGCAAGGAGCCAGCCCAAGCGAAACATCAGTAAAATCTTAAAATCAATTCCAAAACCTGTAGCGAGTAGCCTCAGTGAAACAGGTAATATCATCCAATGATCCGGGTTTAGTATAAAAATGCAACAGGATTCTGAGTGATGTGGAGCTGGGCCACGGCTTGTTGGGAAAGAAGAACAGGGCATTAAAAGCCATAAAAAAACACCAATGTAATCTTAGAAATTATTTTAAGATTGCAAAAAGATAACACTGCTTGTTAGTGTGTACTGTAGCTTGAGGTTTAGAAATACATCAAAGATCATTCATAACTTCTTAGCTTGCTTAAGTTAAAGTTAGACATACTAGTTGCCACACTAACATTTAGCTATTTCTACCTGTATAAGTAGTGACAAATAAACCCTCTTGATTCTCGATTCTTGAAGTTCTACTTTATTATCTTGTAACAAAGACAGTCTAATAAGAGCGTGGCCTCCCTGTGGGTCGCTGAAGTCATGTTGATGTTGTCACTGCAGTCTTGCCCAACTCTTACGAATTCACAAAATGTGACAAAAAAGAAAAAACATTCATAATATTATGAGAGAAAAAAATTACTTTCTTGGCCTACTGGCAGTGTGCACAAGAAATTTGGTGTTGATCGGCCCAGTAGTTCATGAAAATAGCCACGGACACAGATGGACACACAAATGCGCTTCTAGACGGCTCACCCCCTAGGTGCCACGCCGTAAAAATGTGCTCTGACTCTCTCTGCCTTTACACAAAAGACACAGCATCCCAAAAACTAACAACTACTCGATAACATTACATATTACTAGTGCAGTGCCTGTTCAAAATGTGCCTGTTCAGAACGAGCCAATAGCTTGGCCTCTGATATTGCTGCTTGCAGCGTTCTTGAGAATTGCTCACTCGATCGACTTCACACTCAACACTGCACTCCCTTGGGTCCTCAGCAATATACAGACCAACTCGATCGGATGAGCAGTTCTCGAGATATGTGATGGATAGACAAACGACATATACATACAGAAATTCCTTGAATTTATAGATATACAACAGCAACGTGTAGTGTTTATGAATTAATTTAAGCTAACTTACAGATTCAGCATAGCTGTGACCATGCAGCAGTAAAAGCAGATGCTCAAGAATGACAGGAAACGATCTTGAAAAGCCTGTGCCCTGTACAGTAATGTATGCATTAGACCGGTGTCAGAAGGCTGTGAATATAGTGCTCAGACAAATTGCGACACACTCCACTATACTTTGATGGTGTTTTTCCGCCCTTGTAAAGGTGAAAAAAAAACCTGACTTACATTTGAATCGAGACTCACCTTCTGGGAATAGTGAGAAACATGGCATGATAAAATATGATAAGAGACGTGCATGGATTAAGAATAAACTGTGATGCAGCATATATGACATCATTCAGTCAACAACACAACACAACAATACCTTAGATAATATTACGCCTCGTCACCCCCTCAAAGCATGTCAATAGCTAATACATAATTCAAGAGGCCATTATTTCATTTTAACGACGTCTCACAGCCCTCAAGAAGGCAGCAGCAGGAAGTAGTTAGCTGTGGGGTAAAGAATCTCGAACCTCTAGAAGGATTCTTCATTATCAAGGATAGTTGCAAAATAAAGCAGGATAATGAAACAAAATGAAATAAAGTTAGACAAATTGTGCGGACAAGATTATTTTGTATACAAATAAACTAAACGTACCAAAGGAAAGCAAGAAATAAGATAAATGCATAGACCTAAAAATACCAGTGGAATAATTAACTGCTAGTAACAATTTTGGCTTTGAAAATTAATAGAACACAAAAGCTATTAAAGCTAAAATAAAGACAGCTGTGTGTGTGTGTGTGTGTGTGTGTGCGCGCTCGCTCGCACATGCACACAATGAGGTTGCAGATAACAGCATGACCAAAAAATAAATTTAAAAAAGTCCATGAGGGAATCACAATGGCTTTCTTCCAGAGTGCTGTGCTGAATGTGCATTAGGTGCCTGTGTGTCATTCCTCACTCTGAGTGCGTCTCTATGACTATGTTCAGAACAGAATCTAATGCACATGACCTCTTTTGACTAATGGAAGCCGGCCTTTTAGATGTACTCAAGGCTGAAATCACTTGTTCTCTCTCCCTGAAGCAAATCCAGCCCAGACAGAGGCCACTAGCTTGCTGGTAACTGTGCACATAGCTTGGAGGCCTTTTTTCATTATTTTCGTAGAATGAACTCGTGTCTTATGAACACAGATACAAGGTAAGCCTGGTTAATGGCGATTATCTCCAAAGAAAAAACTGCATCAACGTTGCAGCCAGATTATATTTGCATATTTTTCTCTGATACATTACCCCAGTGGTTCCCAAACGTTCCCAAACGTTGTGCACTGGTGCACTTGAGATTTTGACTTACCATTGGTGTACCTTAATTGGGCACAAAAAGTTTGAAGACCACTGCATTACCCAATTGTACGTAAACTCACTTTTGGCTCAGTATGTCCTTGGCCTGTCATGTTCTATTTTTCCACCCTGCTCTCAAATCATTAGTGGGGAAATTGATGCTGCCTGTTCATTATGATGGCTAAATGGAACCACAATGAAAATCTGCCAGTCACTGTCATTCCTGATTGCTTTATTCCATTACACCACATCTACAGAATGCTCTCGAGTCAAATCAACCAATCAAAGACCAGGCTAGCCTTCCACTTCCTATTTCCTGCTTCCTGTCTTCGCACCATGAAACATTAACTAGTCAATTAGTAACCTCTTAGCTACTGTTGTTCCTGTTTGTCGTGCCCCTGCACCTTTGGAAGATATTGTTTCAAAAACAGACGTTAAATATTCATGGCCTCGTCAGGATGAGAGTCGGGATGTATTATTTATGGGAGATGAAGATATTAGTGTTGTTTCTCTCTCTCTCTCTCTGCTTGGGATGGATGAAGGCAAGAACTTTAGGTTGCTACCAAGTCAGACGCCAGGATGGAGCTCCTAGCAGGGGTACTAAGAAGAGCTATGCATTGTGATTCATATGCACTCCTCTCTGCAGCCTACCAAAGTCATTAATACAGTCATCAACACACACATCAATAACTAAAGGCTGTCAGTAGACATATGGAATCAACAGTGAGCTGGCAGTCGTTTATGCAAGATTTAATGCATTTCAATAGAGCTCTTGTTATGGCTATACAGAGAAGTCTGTTCTACATTTTGTTGGAAAACAGTACACCGTTAAGTGAGTGGAACAGGACACCAATAGGGATGGGGGGATGTGAGTGTGTAGGCTACATTTCAATTTTGAATTACTGTGAGTACAGTGTTATTACAAGACCTGGGTGTCATCCACGTGGCTAATCAAACCCCACTCAAAACCACTTAGCCTACCCATGGACTTGGAAACAATGAGTAGCCTATCCAAACACGGCCAAAACAGTATTTCAACGTGCTCTTTCCCACTATGATACTCAACCCCAGTATCTGAGTCAAGATATAGATACTCCTGGTCAAATATTCCTCAACTACAAGAGTAAAGTTTCTCAGTCAAATTTGTACTTGAGTTAAAGTACTACTAGTTAAGTAGTACTTGGTTTAATACTTAAAGGAGAACTTCACCCATCTTCAACCATATCTTTATATAATTGGTCCTCACTAATGCTCATTGTAAGATGCCACAATTTCCCTATGCACACTTTGTCTCTCTCTCTCATTTGGGTGGGCTATGGAAGGTTCAGAAACCTGCCTACCAATGACATCATCGATGGAAAGTTAGCATGCTTAAATAGAAGCCATTGCTTTATTAAAATAAATAAATAAATCCTGCCTACCAATGATGTCACTGGTAGGCAGGTTTCTGAACTGTCCCCAGCCCAGCCCTCCTCTGAGACACAGAGTGAGTATACAGAATGGTACATACAACAGTATGTAAAGAAAGTTAAGTACAGATCCTCAAAAAAGTGTCCTTAAGTACAGTACTAGAAATGTACTTTGTTACTGTCCACCGCTAGCAATAGGTCAGAGCCCACACACATGCTTTTGCCTCCAAAGACCAGGTTGTGAAGAACACTGACTCAGTAGACTGTGTATGGCTCACGTCTCAATTATTCCCCATACTGTAGTGCAGAGTCATCGCTTAGACAACTTCTTACCCACGGCTAAGATTGCTTTTGGGACGGGGATGCAATATGGTCCAGAGCAATCTATCCTTGTGTCAATATGTCAAAACATCATCATTCCTTTTTATAATGTTGCAGATAGTTAGGGCAAATCCTCTGACTGCACTCCATTTGGCTGATGCAGTACTAGAAGTCTTTTCCAGAAACTTGTTTTCATGGATGATGAATAGTGTAGACTAGGTGGTACTGTACCCTACTGAATAGTGTGATCCTGAATACATTGATTTTATTGGGCATTACCTAGTTTTTCATGCTACATCTGCAGTTTAGGGTTGATTTAAAGCCCTACGCTACTGTGTGACAACCACAAACAGAGATGAACAGCACAATGCTGCTTCATATTTTTTATGTTCAACTCCCTCTCCCTCTCTGCATATTTCCTTAATAAATTCCAATAATAACCCCAAAGGAAAAGATAAAAGATAGACCAAGAAAAAAAAGGATGCGGAAACTAAACAATACCCAAAAAAACTCCAAGGTTTCTGGGGTAAGACAGAACACACCCAGCTTCATGACACTGTTATAAAATCCTCTGGGAATCACAGCCAGCTTTATCACTCCAATATAGTAAAGCTGCAGGACTTGGAGCATCTTAATGACATTAATTTCAGCCCAGCAGCTAGTGGGATAAATTACTCTTCATTCATCAAGGTTTTTTTCTTTTTTTTTATGGTCACAGTGGTATATTGATTAGGGGGGAAGAAATCAACACAGGCTGATCCATTAATTGCTTTACCACTGTAGGCTAGGCATCCATAAAAACTACAATGTTACAGTACAGTCACTGAAAGACATGCTTTGCTTTGGGGTATTGGTTCTCAAAGTGGGGTCCGGGGACCCCCGGTGGTCCTTGAAGGTGTTCCGGCAAAATGTGCTAATACAGTATCAATATCAGTTTTAAATCTACATATAGATATTTTGAATATATATTTGAAAATACCGATCTAGATTGTCTATTTTCAGACTACACAAATCTTGCATGGGGGTCCCTGGCACTAAATGTTTTCTGATTGGGGTCCACGGGCTAAATACATATTCATTTGGGGGTCCCTGACATGACTAGAGGGGCATCTTGCGTTTCACCTGAGGGAGGTTAACTGAACTGTTGCACTAGTAACCTTGCTAGTGCAGCATGGGGTGCAAGCAGACGAGGAATATATGGGTGAGGGAACATGATGTAGGTACGATGTGATTCAAGGGCATGATGGGATTCACGGTGAGAGGGATGTCATTACTGACTATGGGTCCTCCGACTTGTGCCCTTAACAGAGTCATGTATCTATTTGTGCATTTGTTCACAGAACTTACCTTCACGTGGATCTTCAACACATACCCATCATTTGTGATTCAGGACACGCGTCGCTTCGTGTCTCAGAAGACTGGAAACCTGTACGTCGCCAAGGTGGAACCGTCCGACGTGGGAAACTACACCTGTGTGGTCACCAACACCGTCACCAAGACCAGCGTTCAAGGGCCCCCGACTCCCCTGGTCCTGCGGATTGACGGTACGATTGTGAATACTCCCCTCTGGTATTTTTGGTTTAAAATAAAAGCGCAGTGAGGATATAAGATCGGAAAGATGGATGAACAAAAGCAACAAACATCTGACAGCATACACCCCCCACCCCCGAAAAAAAAAAAAAGATGACAAGCAAAGGGACAAATTAATTTGAATCCAAATCTAATCTGAATTATAACGGTACATGTCATGATGGAAAATTAGATGCATAAATTGACAAGTAAAGGAAATTAATTGCAGATTGCTGATGCAGAAAATGAAAGTAAATCTGTGTGCATTTCAGTGTATTGGTGCATGTATGCGAGTACATACACCCAGGATCCCTCTCTTTAACCATCAATTTCATGATCTGAATGTGTGTTTGTCTTTGGTGTTCAGTGACGTGAAAATCAAAGCTGGCACATTCAAATGTCAGGGTTTGAACAGAAAGATAGCTGATCAAACAACATTAGCATTAGTGATGTGTTTGGCCCTGTAAGCAGATACATGATTGTATCTATAATGATGATCCTGACTATTTTGGTAGACATTGTGATCACAACTTCATTACAATCTTCTTTTTTGTTGTTTGTTGTTTTTCGTTGATGGTTTTGGGGACACAAACAAAATGTTTATGCTGAAAATCCAATACTTTTCGCAACTAAGAAATGTAATTGTGTCAATCATTATTGTGTAAACTTGAATTGTGATCAGACATGATTAAATTAACTTTTAATTTAACTGCCAGGTGTGATGGGTGAATATGAGCCCAAGATTGAAGTGCAGCTTCCTGATGTTGTTCCTGTTGCGAAGGGCTCCACGGTCAAGCTGGAATGTTTTGCACTTGGAAAGTAAGACCCTCCATGTATCATTATAGCCTGGAATCCAGACTGATTCGCTACGTTCGACTTTTTCTCACCTCGCTACTCAGTCTGGCCAGGGTCCTATTTGACTCGTATTTCAATTACGTAGGCAAGTCAGGAAGTGACTCGGGTTTTACATTGGAAAACACTGTTCCCACACCCCCCACCCCAGCAATCAGTCTGGATTCCAGGTTAGTATTATTACCCCTGTACTCTTAACCACATTAATCCTAGTGACCCTATTTGCTAAAAACAACAATTTTCTAAATGTTTCCTTTTTTATTTTACTTTTCTTTTAAATGTATTTCAAAATCACACAATGCATAATGATGCACCATTAACTGCACCATTAGCTTTGAATAGTTGATTTAAGCTGCACAATAACCCTTGAAGACCCTGTGAAGTGATAACAAATACACCAAGCTTCACACCATAATGAGTCCTTCTTGTACTTGGACTGTACTTAGCTTTAAATGCAATCTACTGTTCTGTGATACTGCTTTTCATTGAAACGAAAACAAATAAGAATTGTAATTTTGACTGGCCTGACTACAAAACTGGTAGAGAAATTGTTATTCATATATTGTACCAGTGAATGTGCATTATGTTTGTATTTCTTCAGCCCTGTGCCAACCATCAGCTGGAAGAGAGCAGACGGAGCTACATTTGGCAGGAAGGTGGACATGAACAAAGCTAGTGGAGTCCTAGAGATCCCTTACTTTCAACAAGAGGATGCGGGGCTGTATGAATGTGTGGCTGAAAACTCTAGAGGAAGGAATTCTGTGAAAGGAAAGCTGTCTTTCTACGGTGGGTGGGAGGAGACTTTCAATGTGTTTGTTCTCCTGTGTAGAGCACATCACATCATCTACTGTATCTAGGGAGGAAAGACCTGTCAGTCTTCTTGTAATCGTTCAGAAAGAGAACCATATCCTCCACCCACTGTACTCATTTATTTCAGGAAATAAACCATAAGACCTCACCGCTACCAGGCACACAGTGAAAACTTCACCTTCGTTGGTCTAGCTGGAGGCCCAAATGTCTTTCCCCCCAGACAGAAGTTATATTTGTTGTCATGCATTCTATAGCTTTTATTTGGACCATATATAACTGCATCATACAGTGGAATGAGGTAGTGAATTAGGCTATTACCAATAGTTCATTCTTGACAAGCTCTTTATTGGGCCAGGGGCTAACCTGGGGCGGTACAACGTGCAGATTTATACCACCCTTCAGGGAGAGGTGATTTTTTACCCCCAACAAGACTGGACTTATGGCCCATTTACTGAAAAAGCTTTTAATGGCCACCCGATGAAGGATTTTTACGGTTTCTCTGCCCCATTATTTGAATGTTTATGCATTGATGATGGCAGTCCATTGGGCCCTGTAGGGATGTGCCTGATTGAAATCGTCAAATCCACATTTTTCTTTCCTCCCAGGGAGATGCTTTGATATGATAATAAAGCCTTTTTTTCAGCACCTGTGGGTAGGATGAAACGCTCATGATACCAGTAGGTAGGCTGATGATTAAACATGCTCCATTTTAGCAAGAAGCGCCCGTCCACAGGGCAATACGGCACTCACAGTAATGGGACTTCATGACCTACAGGCCCTAAAACAATAACAAGGTGGGATATTTCCGGAAAACAAGATGACGCCTTATTAACTTTCCTTAAACTGAAACAAGCAATAACTATCACCGTCGTGTCACCCATTTGGCATGGTCTCAGTGCCTTCTCTTCACTGCTGTTGTCATGGGGAGTCGTGTCTGTCCTTGTAAGCCTTAAGTCTCGTCTTTTCTCAAAGCCCAGCAGGCTGGCTGGACGCCAGGTGATAAAAATCTGTAATCTAATTTTAAACTCCCATAGACGAGAGGTTGTGGGACATCCATCAACTCCATAGAGGAATAGGAGAATCGATTTAGGGATCTAGTGTTCGCAACATATAACCAATGCTGGCACAAGAACAATAAGGTGGGCCTTCTCTTTCAATTTCCCACTTAATTGCCCTTTCCTAGTTCCAAAGTGATTTATGAAATTTGATCGCGGTGCAGCAGCACTTGAATGCATTTGAATAGGCCCACAGAAGATCGGATTGACTTGAAAAAGTAGCCACTTGTGTCTCCATAATCTTATCTTTGGCGGTCTCATTCTTAATATCTTTGGCTGGGTGTCATATTGTATCTGTTTTTCTGTTGTAATGTATTTTCAATTCAGTATTGTTTACTCACTTCCTAGTACATTAATCTTACCATTTGTCAGTGAAAAGGGAATACAGCGAATAATAAAGTATTACACATATTTGTTTTATAGGGGATACAGAACTTGTCTTTCTCTTGAAAGGCTTTTAAATGATAATTGAACTAGAGCGCAGGTCTCCGCCAGGCCGGGTTGTCCGGAGATTAGCTGCTCACAGACACAATGACGGACACGGGGAAAACAGAAAGACGGAGACGGAGAGAGCATTCAGGAAGAGACAACAATAATAATTATATAATTTCTTAATGGTAATAACTTCTCACATTTTATCCAACTTAAACATGAAAGAATCCCTGTATAGCCTTGCTATGGCTAGATATTTTCTAATCAAAGGCAAAGCCAGACCCTCTGAACCACCCCAGGTCTCCTTGACCCTGGCAGGGCGGACGGTAGTTATATTGTGTCTCCAAAAGGCCATAAATCTCAGCCCCTTGTCGCCAGAGATAAGGCGCTAGTCATTTATGTGACGCCAGGACCACCATCATAAATACACAGGCATTTTCTTTCTGGGTTTTTTGACTTTTTTTGAAAGACAAAAGGCAGAGAACATCCCTGCTATAAAATGTGTATCTCTCAAGAAATACAACCCTTTGACACTAAATCGCCACCGGATGTATTTTATGCTCAAGTAAAACATGTTCCCATAAAATATCTGTGTCAATATGAATTTATCTGATCCAATAACCTGGGGTTAATATCGCTCAGATATTATTTTTTACAATAAATGGTTTCAATAGATGGCTTATTGAATCTAGCTCATTTTAAGCTTTTACAGGGATTTGTATTTATTTATTTTTTGTGCAGAGGTCAGGTTTCTGTTGGAAGCCGATTGAGGAATGTGCTTCCTTAATGAACTAATTGCCTTCTTGGGTGGATCATTGATTTATTTGCCATAACTGCAACCTATTGATAATTTTGACCATTGGCCAAACGTAGGTATAATACTGAGTTGTTGATTAATGGACATAGTCATTCTGCTCCTTAATGTGTGCTCGAGTCGTTTGGTCCTTCCCCAAGAGGAATTGCTTAAATCAGGTTTTCTTCATCTTTTCTTTCTTCTTTTCTTCCTTTCTTCATCTCCATCTGTCTAAAGTAACAAGCAATGGTAACTAGTTGGCTGGTGAAAGATTTTTTTTTTTTTTCGATAACACTTCAGGCATTAGCAGGTGGTCTTATATAGGGCGGCTTACAAGGTACAAAGTCAGAGTAGAGTACGTGCCAAGAACATTTATCAAACGACAAAGTAAAGAAAGTAGAAAGAACATGGATATGCTACAAAGTAAGTAGGGTAACAAGTAAGCAACATCCCGGTACCTAGACTCTATCTAAACAATTGACAAGAAGGATGTGCAGATGCAAATCAAGGATTAGAGGATAGTTGCATTATGGTATACTAATCTGGTGGTATTCCATAATGTTCAAGTATTGCACCCTTGGCTGATGCGGGAGGGATGCATGATACTTGCAAGAAGCAGGTTTTCTGTAATGGCTGTCAATAACTGTGTTTCATATGGTACCACTTTATGTGACAGCAGCCTTTCGTCCCACAGCTCCCCCACACCTGATTGAGAAGCCTCAAGATGCCCAGAAGCCCATTGATGACACCTTAGTGTGGGAGTGCAAGGCCAGTGCCAAGCCCAAGCCTTCTTACCGCTGGCTGAAGAATGGAGAGCCCCTGGACCCCATGGAGGTAGGAAACGGTTTGAAAATAGAAAATAGCTGGAAAAAGTGCGAGGAGCACAGGTCTGCGCCAGGTCAGGTAGGTTATTGTGGGCCAACAATGTTTGGAATTCAGTCATAGAGGTGAGTGGAATCTGTAGAAGATGAGGGATTAATGTTGATGAAGTTATTGTTCTTCTTGATCACATGACTATAGACATAATGTGTACTGATATGTGTGATGTTTGGACAAAATGTGTAGGAGTAATATAAAAAAAAAAAATTGCCAAAATCGTCCTCCTAGTGGCGCTATAATAGCCCAATGTGAAAAGGGTAGCATTTCTTCCTCGGCCTTTCACGGCAATCAGATGCTGCTTTCATGATTTCAGGCATTTTGTTCAAAGCGAACCACTGCTGAAAACTTGAGATGCCAATCTTAGCCAATCAAGATGGAATATGAAAAATATGTCCTGGTATCTGCCTGCTGATGGCGCTATAACGGGCCGATGTGAAATGTGGGGCAGAGATTCTGCTCTGGCATCCAGGGAGGACGGACGGACTGGGGGCAGAACATAGTCTCGGCCACACCTTCAGCCTGGCGGAGACAATAATAATCAAAATATTGACTCCTGTAAAAGAGCCCTGACTGAGAAGATGCTTCCTTATAAAATACAATAGAATATAATTAAATACAATGGGGAAACACAACTGTGAAGAAGAGAGGTGTGATGCTGCTGTCTCCCGTAAAATACACGATAGCATGTTTGTTGCTTTTATTGCTTTTTGCTATTTTACAACAGCTCTGATATAGCCTCACCTAGACCTTGCCTCACAAAAATACAATTGTCCAGGGCAGGTTACTGTGAGTGTGAAACCCATATGCACCGGAGTCTAGACTGGTATGATACAGTACAATATTAAAATGAAGTCAGCGTAGGTGAGACAAAAAAAAAAAGAATTCTGTATGAGATGGCTCGATCCAAACATTTCCATGATGAGTGGGCACTATAGCTGAACGGCTGGCTGCGTCGTTATTGTTATAGGGGGATTTGAAAAGGATTGCACGAAGAGCGTCTAAGCCTGATCTGATGAAGGTATGTCATGCTCAATCAGGCATTGTTAGGCCTCTTCCTTTCCAATATAAAGAGCCCTGAGCTGGCTTCAGGCAATGTACTGTATGTCTGGTCCTAGAGAGTAGCAGTGATTAAGGATTTAATCCAACCCACCAAGATACAGTGCCGGTAGGTTGAAAATGGGTGAAGTAGTCCTTTACTGAGTAAAGGACTACTTCACCCATTTTCAACCTACTGGTATCTTTATATAATTGGTCCTCACTAATGCTCATGATAAAATTATTTAAAACTACGGAGCACAGGTCTCCGCCAGGTCAGGTAGGTTATTGTGGGCCAGCAATATTCGGAATTCGCCAATCAGGATGGAATATGAAAGATTGGATGGATCCGTCTTGATCACTGGACTATAGAGATAATGTGTACCAATTTGCGTGAGTAATATAATTTGTAGGAGTAAAATAAAAAAAATGTGACGCTATAATTGGGCAATGTTAAAAGGGTGGCATTTGTTCCTCAACGTAGTGCCAATGTGCGTGCAAATCTTCACCGCAATCGGACACTACGTTCATGCGGCATTTTGTTCAAAACGGGCCACTCCTGCAAACTTTAGATGTCAATCTTAGCCAATCAGGAGGGAATATGAAAAGTCTGAAAGACCCGTTTTGTTTAATGACTATAGAGATACTGTGTACAGATTTGCGTGATGTTTGGACAAAATACTTCAGAGTACTGTCAAAAAAAGTATTTTGCAAAAATGCGCCTCCTGGTGGCCCTATAACAGGCCCATGTGAAACATTTGGGGCAGAGGTTCTGCTCTGGCATCCAGGGAGTGTGTGTGCACAGTTTCGCTGCGATCAAGCCAATGGTGCTGGAGATTATTAGCTGACGGAATGACGGGTGGACACACTGACGAACGGACGGAGAGGGTGCAAAACATAGTCTCGCCATGCCTTTCGGCCTGGCGGAGACAAAAATCTTATTAAAAAAATGTTGTACTAACTTTCCAGTAATAGAAATCCTGCTAGTTTCTGAACTGTCCACAGTCCTCCTCTGAGACACAGGCAGGGTAGACAAAAATGGTACCATATTATTATGAGCATAAGTGAGGACCAATTATATGAAGATAGGTTGAAAATGGGTGAAGTCGTCCTTTAACCACTTAAAGCACTATACGACGAATAACAAAAATAGATCTGCAAGCTCTCAGATCTATTGTGATGTGTTGTGAGCTTGTAGATGGGCAAGTTTAGAAAATAAAAATGTCTTTGTTTTTTACATTTTAGATTTTTTTGAATATGTTCACCTAAAATGACCCTCCAGAAATAGGAATGCCAGGTTTAATGTGGTTAAACATGAGTCAATCTGAATCGTGAAAGCCCACCACAGACAGCATTTGTTGCACAGCAGATTATGCAACAAATCTTGATATCAATTTAGTGAGATGCCCAAGCTCTCATAATGCCCAAAACCTCTCATAATGCTGTCAGTCTCAAAATATTGTCCAATTGGGCTGACTGTAAGCAGATGGCCAGCTGATCCATAGATTTCAAGGTGGTATCTTGAAAACCAAGAGGTTGTTCCTAGTCATCGAACTATGTTGTCACCCAGAAAACATATTACATTGCCAGAACTTTGCTGGAGTCTATACATTTGGCTACACGGCTACTTGATTAGCCATCGTCCATCTTCCTGCCATCCCAAAAAAGCACTCACAACATTCTAACTCAGATGGTGAAATCTCAACAAAAATCTCAATTGCTGTGTGCTAACATGCAGATTTCCTGAACTTTTACTTGAGATGTAGTGTTTAACCAAGCCGTTTGTTGGATTTATTTATTTTGCTTTGAGAATCAGTGGTTCTAATTCAGATGCTTCTGGCAAGAAAATAGCACTTTGAAATGGCTGCACTTGCCTGTGACCAAAATTGGCATCCTTATTGGATGTGGGTGTGTGTGTGTGTGTGTGGGGGGGGACTGGGAGTTGTTTTGCAAAAGAGCCAAAGCTATGCCATTTTCTGCCAGCCATCATACAGGGGTTGTATTGGTAATCTAGCACTCGATCTATCCTATCTGCAGCTCTCAATTTTACCATTAAGTCTCTTCTCTCTGGGGGGGAAGGGGGAAACACGTCTTATCATCCAAAATACATTTCACATCCATGCAATTTGCCTTGTTGTTGTGTTGTTATTCCACCGCTGGAGCGAGTGTGCTCTTAGCCTGAAGGAAATGGCTCTAGTGAATCATAGTCACTGATAGTGTCAGTGTTGGGATTGGGTAATGAGCCCTAAACTGGGCTGTTGCCGTTGTTGGTGTTGGACATGCCTTTAAACAGGGCAGGTTGTGTTGGTTTTCCATAGCTTGGGGGCACTGTAATTAAAAATAGGAACGAAACGCAGACCCCAGCGCAGAGGATAAAACATTTGGCTCTCAAATGTGTGTGAAATGATGACACAAAAAAATGTTAATGGACTAATGATGGCTATTTCCATTGGTTACATATAAGCAACATTGTCATGAACATTTTGCTCAATTTCTCAGTTCTCAAGGATCAATTGACCACATTCACACCACGACCAATTTGCTCTAATGTCATACTCAGGGGATGGAACCCCAGATGGAACAGGGGATGGAACCCACCCCATCAGAGTGAATAATGGTCAATAGCAGGTTACATCCTCAAGATGCCACTCATCCGTGACCATATGAAACCTTTATCCCTCCACCTGTGCATCTGCAGCAATGATTTGTAAATAACATTTTATAAAGGATCCTTTGGTGGTGTGCCAAGGTAACATATTCTCTCTATATGTGGCTATATTAATGAGGCGGGGTGTTACCATTTTCAAAATGCCACCATCAACAGCGGCAACAGTAAATCAATTTCCAAACCCAAAGGTCAGCAGTGTAGCGAGGGAAGAGGGAAGAGAGTGAGGCCAAGGGTGCCATTTGTTATTCCTCATTAGAATGGATCAGTCCTCCCTCTAGTTGCCTTTATTCCCCTCTCTCTCTCTCCCTCTCTCCCTCCCTCTCTCCCTCTCTCTCATATATATTCCTCTCTCTCTCTCTTTATTCTCTTCCTCATTTTGGCAAGGGAATTAAATGGCGTCGAGTAGCGCTGTCACTTCAAAATGTCACCCCAGCGAAACAAGGACCCACTCACGCTTGTATTTTTCCACTCCAGTGCCAAGACCCCCTTGTGTTACATACACACACATGTGCGTTTTTGAGCTTTTCCCCCCCTTTTCTATTACAGAAGACCTCCAGAGTCAGACACATGCTTGTTGTGGACTCACTATTGGTTCAGGCACCAGCACAGTCTGGTACACATAATATGTCAGAAGTTGGATTGTCACATAACCGGCATGCAACAGAAGGTGTAAATCTGGGCAATATATATAGATATCGTGATATGACACTAGTTTCATGGCAATCGGACGCTGCGTTCGTGATGTGTGGAATTTTGTGCTAAACGGGCCCCTCGCGTAAACTTTGAAAGCCAATCGTAGCCAATCGGAATGAATCTGAAAAATCTGACAGATACAGTACATCTTGATCACGTTACTACAGAGAATGCATACCGATTTGTGTGAGTTTTGGACAAAATCTGTAGGAGTAGTAGCAAAAAGTGTGCGTTGAAGAAACTCATGAGTTGTGTCATGATACAAGGAATCCAGAGAAAAAAAATCATTTTGATTGTACAACCTTGTAAGATTGGTCTCAGTGATATTTGGAATGACCCTCTACCATACTGCAAAGTTTCTTAAAAATGTGACTCTGCATTTATGTGTTGGGGCAGAAGAATAATTGTCATAAACATTTTCATTGGCTCATAAAAGTTAATTTTTTTTACTTAAAAACATTTCAGTACGTTTTTTTGTCGGTATAGGTCCAAAATTCATGTGTAGAACGTTTTGTGCACATTGCGCAAAAATCCCAGGAGGAGAGAGATTTTAACTGTTTTTCATATAATTCAAAATGGTGGGAGATCTAAAGGTCAGAGGTCAAAAGTCAAAGTTGTTCGGCATGAGGAGACGCATATGTGTATTGAAGTTCCATGGCAATAGCTCAAACAGGGCATGAGTTATACCTGTTCAAAGTTTACATTTTTAATTGAGTGCTATAGCGCCACCCTTTCATTTTCTATGACCCATTATGCAGAGTTTCGTAAAAACCAACTGCACGGTTAAGCCAGAACTGCGAAAAACGGCGGAATAATAATAATTAGTAGAGAAACAAGAAGGGACCATTAGCACTACGTGCTTGCTATTATTGAACACATTTTTATATATAAATAAATAGAAATGTGTTCCTCGGAACACAGGTCTCCGCCAGGCCAGGTATTAGAAGTCAATCACAGTCAATCAGGATGAAATATGACAAATCGGATAGGTACGTTTTAATGACATGACTAAAGACATAATGTGTGCCGACTTGCGTGATGTTTGGACAAAATCTGTAGGAGTAATATCAAGAAAATATTTGTTGCAAAAATCGGCCTCCTGGTGGCGCTATAACAGGCCAATGTGAATAATTGCCCTGTAATAAGCAGAGGTTCTGCTTTGGCCTCCAGGGAGTGTGTGCGCACAGTTTCACGTCAATTGGGCCAACGGTGCCGGAGATTAGCTGTACACGCACGAACGGACACACACACGGACTGATGGAGGGACGGCCGGGGGCGAAAACATCGTCTTGGCCATGCCTTCGGCCTGGCGGAGACAATGAGATATTGTCACAATACGATATTATCTTCACAAAATCGATAGTGGTATTTGGTCAAAAACACTTTGATATTTGATTTTGTCCATATCGCCTAGCCATAAGAAGGTGCCTGAAGTGTTTTTCCTATCTCGACTTCAAATAATGCTGATGTTATATGCGAGGCGAGCACAATTAATGAACACCATAAGGCAGATGTATGCTGCCATTTGTCTCTGCTGCTGAAGAGATTATCATCGAGCTCCCACTGGGTCTCTGAGGCTGTTTAACTGGGCACTGGGCACAGTGTAGCGTAGCGTGGGCACTAGCACTGCACTGCTCTCACATCTCTTTTAACTTTTTCATCCCTCAGGGCCGTTGCACCGCGTAACCTAAGAAACGACCATCTATCATCTATTCAGTCGCTCTAATTCTCTCTCTCTCTCTCTCTCTCTCTCTCTCTCTCTCTCTCTCTCGCTCTCTCTCTCTCTCCGTTTCTTCTGTGCTCTTGAGTTCTGTCCTTTTCTCAATTTCTACCCGTCTCACCGATTCCTCTCTTCGTACAAAACCTTCACTCATCCTGTCCTAGCCAAAAACCTTGGGACTTGTGTGCCAGTTGGAAGATGCTGTATGCACACCAGCGTCCCCCTGTCCCCCCTCCACCCCGTCCCCTCAGTGCCCTGGCTTTAGCGCCGGGTCAGCCACTTGCCTGTCACATGACTGGCACTAAGAAAGGACCCCGCTTGAAGTGCCTCGACAGGGTCAATCAGTGATGTTAAGGGACAGTCCTTGTCTTTTCAAGAGGCAGTGCTGTAATGCTTTCAGACAACAGACAGACTGGCGGCAGCACCCTCTGGACTACTCTTGTCGATGACATTAAAAGGACCGGCTGCACTCAATGGGGAAAGATCAAGGGCAAGAACAATGAGCACTGGCCCGCACTTTAAATTGACAAACTATAAAAAGGGTGCAGAAAGCAGTGGCAATCCTCATAAAAGGCCAAATCCTGCTAAAAGAGATGAAGATATTGGACGTAATTCAGTTTGTGCAATCGTTTTGTGTATTTGTTCGAGCCGCTTTTTTTCCCTCTTTTGAAAAATTCCACATCTGAAATGTTTTGTCCTTGCATGGAGACTTCTGACAAGGTTTCAGTGCTATGTTGAGGGGTTACATCTAGTCACTACAGGCCTATTAAGACTTCAGAAAATGTGTAGTGTTTCAATTATCAACAGCCGGGCCCCCCCACATGCACACACACACACGCACACATGTACACACACAAAAGCTTGAATTAGATTAGGCTCTTCATCAGAACCAGCACAGTTGACATATTACTTAAAATGTCCACATGTAGCCCTAATTACCCATCTCAGAGGTGTTTTTAGCACAGCAATCTCATACAGTATCGACTATTTGCCATTCGTACAAGGTGATAATTGGGCTGTTTCTAACCTTTCTCTAATGAAAAACATCAAAATGCTATCAGCATCTTTTAAAATTTGAATACAGTGGTCTGAGTTTTACCAGGACAGAAGCTGTTCATCAATCAATATTTATTTATTTATATATATATATATATATATATATATATATATATATATATATATATATATATATATATATATATATATATATATATATATATATACACACACACATACACACTGTATACTACTGTATATCAATTGTTGTAAGGGTTGGATTGGGGGTAAGTCCCTGTACCGTGACATACTAACATCATGTCCAGGGGGTGTACTTGTATATCATGGCTGGGGGATGTACTTATACAACAAGCAGGAGAGGCTCCTGCCCTATGGGTCATATGGCTCGGCAAGGCTTACTTGGTTTGATAAAAGTACATTACAATTTAAATTTTAGGCATTTAGCAGACGCTCTTTATCCAGAGCGACTTACAGTAAGCAGAGTAGTGGAAAGAGTAGTGGGAATATGCCCTGATATTTTTGGTGCTGGCCTTTCAAAGGGTGCTGGGTTCATTACGTTCTCGGCTGATAAAGCAGAATGAAAAATGACTCTTGTCTTCCAATGGAAACTCCATGGGGTACTGATACTGTATACCACACAGTACTGGTAGAAAGAACAATGTGGGGTCCAATAACGGCGTGGCTTCATGTGAATCTCAGACATCTTGTGGCCAGTCTGTGACGTCAATCACCTATGACGCATCTACATGTATGACGTATGACTCCACGTTTGAGCAGGTTTTCAGACAATCTGACTGCCAGTGCAATCAAATATTCTTTTGTTCCTTGCTCCCTATGCTCCCCCCGTGGTTCGTCTGTTTGACTGTCGGCATGACGCCCTGCGGCCTCTCGCATCTCGCTGCTCTGCTCCGCCGTGTTTAGTCTGTTTAATTGTCGCTGTCCCTTCGAAGCCTCGTGTTCCTTAATGCCTGTGCACTGTTGTGGTTCTCTGGTTGACTGTCGGCGTCCCTGCACGGTCTCTTGTGTTTCTGGAAGCCATGGCTGAATGGGTAGAGGGGCCGTCTGGGAATCAGAAGGTCCCTGGTTCGCCCCCTGGCCCCCCGGTCTGTGTCTTAGTGTTCCTGAGCACTTAACCCCTAACTGCTCCCCTGGCGCTGTATTAATAGCACCCACTGCGCTTAACTGTTAGGATGGGTTAAATGCATGGGGACAAATTTCACGTTCTGTATTTGCAAATGTACTGTGACAAGAATACCACTTTTCCACTTTCCCTTACCTTTCCCTCACTAACTGTGCCCTGCCGTGGTTTTTCTGTTTGACTGTCACTGTCCCTGTTGCTGGACAAGCTGCCCTGCTTTTCTGCTTGTCATCTATCTATAATAAAAGTTCAAGCTGTTGAGGGCAGGCAGTGTTGTTGTCTGTGTGCCCGTAATCCAAATATGGACATGTCTAACGTCAGGGATCTCCATATATGGACATAAAAGGGTCCTCGGTGATACAAATTGATCAGTTGTACAGGTCTTGAGTGTGTGCGTGTGCGTGTGTGTGTGTGTGTGTGTGTGTGTGTGTGTGTGTGTGTGTGTGTGTGTGGAGGTGGGGGGGGCACAGACAGACATGCATAGATTCAATGCATTTATAGACCGATAAAGTTGAAGCATGCATGTCTGTATGTGCTGTAATTGTCGCATGCACACACCCCAGGTCCGATAGAGCTGAACTTTGAAATATTTACACATTAAAAATGTTTGCAGTGGTTTAGGGCAGTACAGTTGCCATACCAGACAGTGATACAACTGGTCAGGATGCTCTCAGTAGTGCCTCAGTAGAAGACGGATCTTGAGCCCCATGCCAAATTTCTTCAGCCGCCTAAAGGTGAAAGAGGCGTAGCTGTGCCTTCTTCACCACGTGGCCGGTGTGCTCATTCCAGGAGAGGTCTCCACTGTTATGCTGTCCATGTATGGTACAGTAGATAGTGGCATGCTCTCTTCTGCCTCCTGTAGCCCATGATCAGCTCCTGGTTTTATCGACGTTGAGAGGCTGTTCTCCTGGTACGATTGTGTCAGGTTTTCAACCTCTTTCCTCTAGGCTGTCTCGTCATTGTGTCAGGCCTATCACCAGGTTTGGAGCTGTGTGTGGCCACGCAGTCATGAGTGTAGAGGGAGTAGAGGAGGGGGCTGGCAGGCTGCATTCTGACAGTTGAGGGTCAGTCGGACAAAGGAGCCCATCCTCACTACCGGCCGTTGATCCGACAGAAAGTGCAGTATCCAGCTGTAAGAGGAGTATTGATGAATGGTCACGTGCTGGAAGTATTTTGGTAATACTTTCCACAGAGACGCTTGGTTGAAATCCCCAACCATGATGAAAGCAGCCTCTGGATGTTTATTCTTTGCAATGCTAATAGCCTTGTGTAGCTGTTCGTTAGCCTGGTCGGTGTTTGCCTGTGGCGGAATGTAAACAGTGAATAGAACAATAGTTGTGAACCCCCTTGGGAGCCAGAATGGCTATACAGTAGTGAGAGATAACAGAAAGACTGGAGGGAATGCACATTTGTTTGATCACACCATTGTAATTGATCATAACCCCCCCCCCCCCTCTTTTCCCGGACAGCTGTTGGTGCCTGGCCGCCTGATGCAAGGTAAATCCCCCTGGTGAAATGGCAGCCGGGTCTCTGGGAGGCACATGACGTTGTAGTCCTTAGTTTCCCCGAGTTCATCCAGTTTCTTGTCCAACAAATTCACGTTGGTCGATAGGATACTAGGGAGGGAGTGGTGGTCAATTTGATCTCCAACTTAATTGCACCACTAACAATGGCTCTCCTTCCCCTTCAAGTCCCCTGTGGTTCATGGGAGTAGCGGATCCCAATCAAAATACTGCAGGCTAGTGCAAGTCATCGTCGAAAAGCGTCGCACGTAATTTGGGGCAGCACTTCTGGGGAGGGGGAAGGGTCCCTCCCCAGAAGTGTCCCTTTCTTTTTTGTTTAAGTTTGAGTGTATTCTTTTCATTTTACCTGTTTATTTTGTGTATATGGTGTTTTGAAAAAAAAGGAAGCAATCCATGTATGTGAACGGAAAATGTATAATCCTATCCTGTGCTTCACAATAAAAACATTTGAAACAGAAAAAAGGTGAAAATAGGTGGCTACTGTAGAGGTGTAAAAAATATACAAGAAAAACATTAAAATAAGTACCGTAATTTTCGCACTATAAGCCGCACCTGAATATAAGCCGCAGCAGCTAAATTGAATGATTTGTACATATATAAGCCGCACTGGACTGTAAGCCGCGGGTGTAAAATCCATAGATTTAGGAGGTCCCCTAGTGGCCGTTAGCTGTAAAAATCCATAGATAAGCCACACCGTTATATAAGCCGCAGGGTCGAAAAATGGGAAAAAAGTTTATAGTCCGAAATTTACGGTAAAAAGCCATAATGACGGCGAGGAGATCAACAACAGGATTTAGCAACAATGTTGCTGTATGTGGTGCTGTCCATGGTGCTTAAGGACACATAGTTGTAGTCTACTGGATCTACAGTACAGTATACACTGTTATTTTACTGTAATTATAGTGTTTGTGTCAAAAGAATGCATAGTGTTTCAAATGGTTTCTTAAATGGGCCTCCAAATGGCAAAGGCTGCCACTGTGTGTTTACAGTTTCTCGTTCTTATTTTGCAGTGAGCAATTTAGAAAATTCCATGTTGTGCCTCCCCTCCCCCAAGTTGCAATGCGATCTGCGGCCTTGTACAAAAGTAGTTAGAGTAGAGAAAATATGCAGCCTTATGTGAATACAAAGATGCTATATGTAGAAAGAGAAAATCCTGGTAGGATGCAAGACTTGGCCAGCATGGACATAATTGTTTCAGCATCAAGAGTTGTTACTATAGTGCATCTACTGTGACTGTCAATTATATATATAATAGAAAAAAGCGCCCTTCAGGCGTGTGCAGAACTTCTGTGTGGTTAACACAGCGTTTGTGTTTATTGGTGCAAAGATTTAGTAATTGTGTACATGTAGTGAGCAATGAAGGTGTTGTTTTGAGTAGTGGGTATGATTGATGCCAGTTGAGAATTTGGTGTATATGTTACAGGACGATTGAATAACCAGGACGATTGAAGACAGAGCGCTCGTTTTTAGGCACGGGGCTTCGGGGCGAGGCGGGGCTTTGCTGCGACGCGGACCTGTCTGTTGTTGTTCCCCCCACTTAGCAACCAGGAAGCTACGCTAGGGGGACGCTGTACACGCGTTCACACGCACGTGATAATAGTTATTGTCCATGACGGAGGCGCGCCGACTCAGCAGAGCTTGAGGCCGAGGAGGCGCGCCCTCGCGCCCCCAGGCGCGAGTGCCCGCGCTGACCGGCCGATGCTCTGATAGTCGACACAGCGCCGTCCGAGTTGTAAACCGATAGGGACAGAATAGTTATTTTCATGGATCACTGTGTGTGTGTGTGTGTGTGTGTGTGTGTGTGTGTGTGTGTGTGTCTCAGGGAGAAACTAAAACAATGCGTGTGTGTGCGGGCGCGTGCATGCGCGCATGTGTGTGCATGCGCGTGCATGTGTGTGCATGCGTGTGCGCGTGCGCACAAACGCGCATGCACACACACACACACACACACACCCTCCCTCTAGTCTGGCTTGCATTGCCCTCTAGCGTTGGTTTTACAGAATTGCCTGAAAACAAGTGCTCCTTCTTCAATCGTCCTGGTTATTCAATCGTCCTGTAACATATATATATGCAGAAGGGTAGTTGATGATGGAAATGAGATAGCATTTGCTGTTAGATTACATGGTTGTAATAGAGAACAGTAAAAGAGAATTTTCAAAGGCAATGATATAGATGACAAGACATGTTCAAGAATGAAGTTAATTTGTCACTATGCATCCAGGTACAGAAGCAGCAGCAAAAGCAAAGTGTGTGAGGTAAGCAAAATACTGGCCAGCAACAATAAAAAAAAAAGTGTTTCATGTGTTTCACATACACATTCACTGGCCGCACACGCGAAGTTTGGCGAGCAAATAAACAGCACGATTTCTTATCAAGTAAAGAAAGTAAGGCAACCAAATTAAATAATTTGCTGTTGCTGCTGCTCGAACCTAGCGTTGATTCCCGCTTTGCGTGTCCAAAAGTGCAGTGATGTTTTTGTCCGTGGTCCCATGCCTTTATACAGTCTGTTTGGATAACAGATCACGTTAAAAAGTGAAGTTGTGTCCGTGACGCGTTGGTTATTGTTCCTTGAACAGAGCGCATCGCCAAGTGTCCATGTCCACCCAGTATGTTTCCAAAATAGAGCAAAAAGTACCATTGTTGTTTGTTTTTCCTTGAACAGCGTGTCCGTCTCGACGCATGCGCTGTGTAACTCGAAAAGAAAAAAAGAAAAAAATCGAATTGATTTATTCTGATTTTGTTGAGTGTGCAGTATGTTGCTATATCTGTACCGTACCTTACTTTGGATATTATATCTTCATAACATATGTATTTGTGTGTTTTTCCAGGACAGAGTTCAAGCAAATAATGGGGTGCTGACCATCAGCAGTCTAAAGCTGGCCGACATTGGTATGTACCAATGTGTGGCAGAGAACAAGCATGGGCGAGTCTTCACCAACACTGAGCTCAGAGTCATAGGTAAGACTGGCACTAATTTTTCCAAATAACTGAAACGGTTCTTAATAATAATGATAAATATTAATTAAAATATTATATATAATTGTAACTCATACAATACTGCACTGTTCTAGCAGTGCTACAGGCTTGTTCTATTTTTCAAAGTGACCATCTGCAATTCACTTGATTTAACACATCAATTAAGTCTGGAAGTGCTTGTTCTAATGTGGGACACATGCTGCTGTTTTTACCAGCTTGTGTGAAGCGCAAGATGGTCTTTATTCAGTCCCTGTGCTAGTAGTAACTTTCTCCTCATCGACTGTAAGCCAATGGGGAGTCCACATTGCCTTCCCATACTCTGAACGGGCGTAAGAGCATCGTCACTGACTGAGCAAAACGTTCACCCGAACGTCCTCTCAGGCTGTGGCATCACAACTGCCAGTGCTACATAAAGAGGGAATTGTGCATCAGTTGGTTCAATAATCTAAACGTGTTTTATTTGATCGATGAATGGCCCAAACACAGATTACCGAGAGCACCCCTCCCCCATTTGACGACGTTGTCAGCGGTCTGTCTGATACAATAGCCTAGTTACATTATTAGAAACTCTGCAGCCGCAATGATCGGCACTCAGGTCCGTGATTATATTACATAAAAATGTAAGAATGAAATTCTCTATGTCTCTGAAACAGTGTTCAAAGGAGTTGAATATGTTACTGCAGTTTTTATTAGAAGCCTAGTAGTTGTAAGTTATTTTTGTTTATGTTTACAGTTAGATGTTGGATTGTTTGTGCCTGTAAGAGTGCATGAGTAAATCCACTAGTGAGCTTTAGATGTGAAAGGCACCTTAATTTAACTCTTGAGTTTAATATATATATATATTTTGGTAATGTTTAGAAAGATGCAAGTACTTTTCAAGGGTTTTAGCTTGCCACAAGCTGGCGTAATACTCTGTCATTTATTTATCAGGGTAGTAGCTGAGCACAAGTGCTCATTTTCAGTAACGCCCAGCACATTGACAGACACACACATTACGGGCCTTAATCACAGCCATGCTGTGATATACTGTACAGAGCAACAGCACAACCTGGAGTGTGATGTTGCTTTTATATCAGTGATTCTCAACCTGTGGGCTGTGAGGATATTGCAAGAGGGCACCCAAATAATTGGCAAGATTTTAGTGATAATATATTAACATTGAAGAAAACATGTAAAAAGTCAGTTAAAAAAAACTTTAAAAGTGTGTTTTTTCATTGTGATACTACTAAACAGGAACTTAAATGATGCTACTGTACGTTAGTTCCATTGATCCAAGACGGAACATCATTAAAATAAACATGCTCTGAAAATGCACATGGCCCATCCATCTGACCACTTAACATGGCTGTCGTGTTAAGTGGTCAGATGGGTGGCCCGCAAACACTTTTGAGATATTCAGATTTTCAAGTGGACCCTGATCCAGAAAAGGTTTAGAACCACTGTTTTATACTACAAATACAATACTACTACTGTTCTACTACAAAATAATTATCAAGTAACGTGAGACAACTATTTATTATTTTGTTGATAACCATCTATTATTTTGTTGATAACTTATTCACTTATTTGACTCTGCCAAGTGCCAACACATAGTTCCTTCAATACCTTCAAATCCTTCAATACCTAGGACTCCAATGAAAACAGGACCGCAAGGACTTTTTTGGTGTTATCCTTTTAGGAAAAGTGTTTGACTGTACTCGTGCTGTTCTAAATTTCTGTCTAATAAAATATTCAATCCAATAATAACTAATGGTAGCTACTGGTGTAAGTAACTGTTGTGTAATAATAAATGTGCAATGTTGAACTGCTTTTGGCATTTCAGCACCCTCTGGTGGACAACTTTTTAGACTGTGATATACA
This sequence comes from Gymnoscopelus braueri, assembly GCF_963280865.1. Classification (NCBI taxonomy): domain Eukaryota; kingdom Metazoa; phylum Chordata; class Actinopteri; order Myctophiformes; family Myctophidae; genus Gymnoscopelus; species Gymnoscopelus braueri. Next base: position 17,492,952 of record NC_137614.1, read on the forward strand.
TACATATCATTATTCATATTTTACTGTTGTACAGTGTTGTACAACAGTGCACCACAGTGCACCATAATTCAGGAGCAGTGTTAGTAGGCCTAGGCTAGCCCTAGGCCTTTGACTGATTAATGGAATACTTTATCAACATGTTTGTTAATAGAAACAGTAGAAACTAAATTCTTCTTGGATTGATTGTTGTAGCCAGGAGGATATCCCAGTCTGTCATCAATTTAAAACATCCTCTTATAAACTGCATGTTTTCATTATGCCAACAAAAACAACATCAATAGGTTCAGGGTATTGACATGTACGCTTTTTTTTTGTCAACGATCGTAGTAAAGAAGAGTTTATTCCTCTCACGGCCAGCTCGGCATGTTATACCTCAGGCTAGGGGTTTAATGGCAATATCTGTTGTGCTGTTGGGATTAGAAAAAGACGTGGCACTTCACACCCTGTGTCAAGAAATAATTGTCAGGTGCGTGCGTGCGTGCGTGCGTGCGTGCGTGCGTGCGTGCGTGCGTGCGTGCGTGCGGCTATGGCTGTGCATAGAAAATGTGCATCTGCAGGTGCTCTGTGCTGTCACTAGCACCAGGGCGCCTCGTTGGCTTTGAAGAGTATTCTGCTGAGTCAATTCGCATACAAAACAGCTCCAGATGACGGCGCCTCAGTAATTAAGGCCTAAAGAAATGGCAACAAAGCCTCCCTTTTGTTTTACATCTACACAATAAAATCCTCAGTGTTAATTTAACTCTGAGAGTGTATGGGTCCATTTGGTCCATTTGTAACCAAATGTAGAGTAGGAAATGGATAAATTAACACTGAGGAATTTACTGTGTATTTTTTTCATTTATTGCTTTGGAGAGCCCATGTCTGAATGCTTGATGCATTGTGCCCTATCAAGGAAAATGGCAAGGAATTGGAAAAACAAACTCTTTTTGAATGAATGTTTTTAACTCTTTGACTGCCAGAGTATTTTCATAAAGTACTCCCCCAGTGCCAGCAATTTTCGTGTTTTTTTATTTTTATATTTTGAATTTTTCTCATGAAAATAATTTAAGGACACATAATGTAAAGACCCAGCACAAATCCGCCACTAGAGCGCAGCACATGACAGCTTTGATCATGTCGTTGGGTCTCTCTCACCCTTCTTCATAGATTAGACAAGGAAAAACATGAAAACGGATGTGACGTCCCCCCCATTGTTTTGATCGGCGAAAATTACGTTGTGATATACGACGGCGATGACTGATCGTCACCCAGACCATAGATTATAGAAGAGAAACTGTCCGTTTGTCCGTCATACCGTGTGAAAGACCGTTTATTTACCTATTTTGGACGAAAATTACTGGGGAAAAGAATCAAAAACCGGAAACGGAATCCAGGTCATGAAACCGGATGCAGATGTCCGTGAAGTAAGTGGAACTCGAGAATAACATTGAATATTAAGCAGCATAGCGCAATCAGAGATTAAACAATGAACGCGCGTCCAGCGCGTCGAGCGCGTCGACGGCCAACTGGACAAAGTAGCACTTGACGCGTTATCGCGTCGTCCGCAGTCAAAGAGTTAAAGGATGATTGCTCTGTGTCTGCTGTCTCAGCCATATGATGGCTGAGACAGCAGACTATGAATGTGCTGCGTGCGTGCGTGCGGACAAGGATATATGACCTGACCTTCCTAATGGACACAGTGAACTGCATGTCTTTCGATGCTACTTTACTCCGGCATGTGCTCTCTCTCTCTCTCTCTCTCACTCTCTCTGAGGAAATTGAGCCTTCTCTGGCCCACTCCCCCCCCCCCCCCTGAATATCACACTGAACGCTTTTTCTCTATCTTCTATCCCTCTCTTTTAGCTATTGCTCCAGATTTCTCCCAAAATCTGCTGAAGGCCCAAACTCTGGCCCGTCAGGGTGGTGATGTGCTGATCGAATGCAGGCCCAAGATGTCTCCTCGGGGCATGATTTCCTGGAGGAAGGGGAAGGAAGCCCTGAGAGAAAACCACAGGTAGGTTTTACTTGCGTTGCAGGAAGCAGTGTGGAGCCATGGATTGCAGTTGAAAGTCACAGATGTAACTATTGTTGAAGTCAGACTTTTTCTTTTAGCTTGATGTACTACTGCTGTGCTTTCGTTCCATATCAAAGCGTTTCATGCCAAAGTTTTTCCTCAAACTGAACCTCTGGAAACTGCAAGGAATGTTCTAGTAACTAACTGACAGAAACATTCGGATTTAATGTAATATTTCTGTTATACAGTATAACGGTCAAGACAGCATTTTGTGCTGTCCCACAAGCTGATCTTCAAGCTCACAATGTGTAGCAATCGAGACATGTTGTGAATTTGCAGATCGGCTATTTTCAGCACGGGAGACCTTCAAACGAGAATGGCTTAATATAGGAAAAGACGTGGGGGTCGGAAAGCAAGAAAGAGGACTTCTACCATGGGTATAAACTGTGAAAATGGATTTGGGCCCGACGCTTTATTTGCAGTTTGATATTTGACCAGCTTTTACCACTGTAAAAACGGTTTAGGTCGAGTGCTTTATTTGCTTTATCTGCTATTTCAGCAGTTTGATATTCCAGCATTCCACACTTGATATTCATAGTGACCCACTGTGAAGAACAGAACCACAGCACGACACAATACAATTTGAATTGCATAATGCATTCGACACTCCACCACTCTGCCCAGCCATCTACATTTCTCCCCCCGCTTCTGTGCTGTACCCTTCTCTCTCTTGGCTGCATGTGGAGCTGTTTTCTCCACTGTTTACTTAACCCATTAAGACCGGGAACGCATCTGTGTGTCATGTTTAGATTTCTTTGGCTATAAAAAAAATTGCCGATCTCCAAGCTTGTAGATCTGCTATTTTAGAAAAATCGTGAAAATATGTGCAAATCTTTGAATATATATATATTTTTCAAGCAAACATTTGTAACTCAAATCTGGGGATTCGACAAATGTCTTCTAAATCCTAACAGTTTTCTGAAACACTTATGTTGCTATATAATATCAGTGATTGTCAAGGACCCCCAAAAGGATATGTATTTGGCTGTGGACCCCCATCTCACAATATTTTGTTCCAGGGACCCTAAGTAACAAGCAAAGATTTGAGTAAAAAAGTATTTGCTTTAACACATTGACCGCCAGAGGTTAATCTCATAATGTACTCACCAGTGCCAACGTTTTATTGTTGTTTTTTGTTTTTTTCACGTCGCCACAGATCTTGTTAAAATCCTTAAGATTGAGCTGTGCACTGTTTGTAAACATCGCGGAGATCTCACTGCTTCTACCAGTGAAGACCACGTGTCAAACGGAGCCGCCATGTTTGAGTTCTGACCGTTTAAGTTAACATGGGAAATGCGAGGATGAAAAACTACATGTTTACAGGGGCTTTTACAGGGGTTATTGTGTACGACTTAGAATGGAGGCAGACGGGAAACAAAAAACGTGATCGCACTTCCGGTCGAGATCGGGTGGTGTTACACTGAAAATGGTCCCCCTAGAAAATTAAAAAAAAAAAAAAATTAGAAAAAAAGGAAAAAGCACCACAGCCCGTAGGCTACGGGATTGGCGCTTAACCGTTGGATTTAACGGCCCGTAGAACTACGGGCCCGGCGGTAAATGTGTTAAAAATATATATATATTCAAATATTTGCACAAATTTTCAAGCTTTTTCAAAAATAGCAGATCTACAAGCTCGTAGTGCGGCACTCGGTTCTGTGCTATGAGCTTGTATATCTGCTATTTTTGATTAGCCAAAGTATAAAATAATGCTTTTTGGCTCAAATAAAAAAAATTACACGGATGCGTTCCTGGTCTCAATGGGTTAAGGTAATTGGCCATTCCTAGTCCAAGGCACGTGGATCGATGCGCTGATCCATCCGTTCATTAGCAGTGTGTAAGGCCCAGAGGGTTGTTACTAGAGCACTCTACAGGCTATGATCCAGGCTACCATTGAGATATGGAGGACACTGGTGAATACCCCAAAAGCAATAATCAATTCCTGGCTTCAAGATTAGCATATCCTCCCCTAACCTCTTCTGCCTTCGCGGTGGCAGTGACACTAGGGAACCTAGGCGAACATCTTGTTTCATTACGAACCAGGTTAATTGTGGAATAATTCATTACCTCTTTGTGACAGACGGAACCGACAAAGGGACAGGTCAGACTGAACAAGAAAGGAGGAGATGTTAAAACATTATAATGAACCAGGAAAAATGTGTTCTGCTCTGCAGGGGTGATGCTGGTCAAGACAGCAGTGGGTTGTCATAGTTATATGGCAAAAGCCCTGAACTACTGTTCTTACTGTAGTAGATGTGATATGGCTTTCTGAAAAGAATGGAAGCAATGTGTGATAACTAAGAGATCACACACACACACACACACCCACCCACACACACACACACACACACACAGTTTATTGTCACATCACAAGTTTACGTATTATATAAATGTGGGTGAAATTATATTTTGTGCAAGCTACCCACAGATTGCAGTTACATTTTAAAAATAATAATACGTATAACAGTAAAAAATATCAAATATGGAGACAACATACAATAAAGACAGAGTTCCAAAGTAAAACAAAAGACATATCAAAGCAGATATAAAATATCTGTGAAATGAATGGGAGTATATTTAGAGTCATACATAAAGTTATAGGACCAATGTAATGGCATGACTGACATGGTGAAAGGGCTCAGTGCCTGTTCAGCAGCATGATGGCCTGGTCGTGGAAACTGTCCCCTCTGTCCGTTCGGCCTTGGATACTGCAGTATTGCCTGCCTGATGGTAGCAGTGTGAACAGATTGTGGCTGGGGTGGAAAGTGTCTTTGATGATCACGACGTGCTGGGCCATCCACACCTCCTCTGTAGTGCACTGTGGTCATAGGGCGGTGCAGTTCCCATTCCAAGCAGCTTGTCAGAATGCTCTCGATGGTGCTACTGTAGAACGTCTTCAGCCACCTGAGGCTGTACAGACATTGTTGGGCTCTTTTCACCACGTCCATGGTGTGTGTGGCCCATGTGAGGTCCTTGGAGATGTGTACGCAAAGGAACTTGAAGTGGATGGCCTCTCTCCACTGTGACGCCATTGATGGAGATGGGGCGTGCTCAGCTGTCTTCTCTGCTTGCTGTAGTTGACAATCAGCTCCTGGGTCTTCTTGACATTGAGGGCAAGGTTGTTCTAATGACACCACTGTTTCAGTGATCTGACCTTGTCCCTGCAGGCTGTCTTCTTCTTGTTGATGATTACACCCATCACTGTCTTGTGGTCAGCATACTTGATGACGTTCAAGCTGTGCATAACCACAAAGTCATGGTTGTACAGGTAGTGAAGGAGACCTGTGAGGCTCCTGTGTTGAGGGTCCCATTCCCACCATCTGGCTCCACTATCCAGCTGCATACGGTCAGGTGCAGACCCAGTCTTGAGATTGGCAGGAACTATTGTATTGAATGCTGAGCTGTAGTCCACACACAGCAGTTACTCCCCGCCAGGGGAGAAAGGGCAGTGGGAAGATCCAAGGCAATTGCATCAGTAGATCTACGATATGCAAATTGCCATGGGTCCAGCATGGCAGGGAACATGGAACAAATGAAGTCACAACCTCTTGAAGCATTTACTGTCAATTGAGGTGAAGGCGACAGGACTCTGCTCCGTTTATTTCTCGTTCTCTGGCGATGTCGTTCATATCCCAACCACTGTTCTGGTTAAAGGTTTTCTTTGGTGCTTTATGCTATTTTTGATGGACAGGGACATTGACATTTTGTGTGTTGATGTTGAACACACTCTTTATTCAGACACTCATTCAGGCGTCTCCGTGTGTAACCACAGCCATGCACTGCACAAGTTGTCCCTGACATGACTAATAGACTTGTAGTGTTGACGCAAGCTCACTGGTGTCACTAGCGATCTGGAAGTCACAAGATCGCACAAGACAGCAGCACACAGAGACGTGTGCAATAGTGCCACCCTGGGGGAGGGTTGAAAAACAATGTCTATAGTGGACATCTTTAAGCCCACGGGAACAATACCCTGGAAAGAGGTAGAGGTTGAAATTATCAGCAAACACTCCCACCAGCTGGTCTGGGCATGCTCTGAAGATACGGACCGCGATGCCATCAGGGCCTGCAGACTTACAGCATAGTATGGTTGTTCACCTGCTTGAAGCCTCTGTGCACGTCAGCCACTGAGATATTTAGTGGGCTGGCCTCCTCAGATGGGGCTATCTCCGGCTGGTTGTGTCTGTTTACATCGAACAGAGCAAAAAAGGTATTCATCTCACCTTTTTTTTTTTTTTTTCAGGCTCCAGGTGGTGCTGAGGCAGAAAACGGTGGCGCGGCGCTGTCAGACATAGGATAGGCTCCTGTCCTCTGTATTACTTTCTGTTTAAAGAGACTGAGGTGCTCTTATTATAAAATGGGGGGGCGACATAGAGTCGCAGTTTGCATTGCCTTGCTGTGCGTCCAAGCTGCTGTGAGGACGCTCCTCCCTCCCCCACTCACTGCTACTAGGCTGCAGCCTATGATGGCCTGCTGTAGAGAAGCATTGTCTCTTCCCAGCTGTGGAATGTTCTGGCTGATTGGCTCGTTAACAGTCTATTCAACTACTAGTCGAGTAGTAATGGCTATACTCTCTGATCCTCACACAGGAGTCAGCCTAGCACGGACGTGAATTTTGTCTGTCTGTCTGTCTGTCTGTCTGTCACACACACACACACACACACATGAACGTAGTGCAGTGTTATGAAAATAACTGGTCCCTGACATTGACAAGTTGGTTAAAGCAAAGAGATGTCAGGTGTCTGGAAGCAGCAAGTGATTTAGATGAAATTTCATGCTGGCTACACCATGTAAATTTGCCATTTTGGATATTTTTGAAAATATAATAATGGTAATAGGTAGTTAGAAGCATTAATCATATATGTGTTAAAAACATACAAATTTATCAAAGCTGCTTCTTTGATACATTTGTGCGGCATAGTGCGGCACTGAGTGCCGCACTATGAGATGGTAGATCTGCTATTTTTGAAAAATAATGGAAATTTGTGCGACATTTGTAAGTCTTTACAAATGTCTTTTAAATCCTAACAGTTTTCTGAAACACTTATGTTGCTATAATATGTGGTTCTCTAACTTTTTTATGTCAAAATTATATTATATTATATATATAATCTAAAATGACACAGTATGCATTCCCGGATTGAATGCTCCTTACAAATTGCATTTTGTTTTTAATGTCAATAATTAAAGTAGCTATTCTTCTTCATAATAACATGTTTTTAAAGGTGATATACTGTAGTTAGTAGCAGTGACTGAGACAACAGAATGAACTAGAAAGTACTGTTCCTGAAGAAACAGTGTGGGATCGCTAAGAATGTTGCTGGTAACCAGTTGCGGACGCGCATGTGCGCTCACGCGCATTCAGTTATACAGCATTGTTTTTGTGGGATCGCTAAAGCGATCACACTAATGTTATTGCCACTCTTTCTATCTATACTATACTTCCCCCCATTTTTTGGCCCGGCACCGTTGGCTTGCTCGCAGTGAAATTGTGCACACACACTCCCTGGATGCCACAGCAGAACCTCTGCCCCAAATTTTTCACATGGGCCTTTTTTAGCGCCACCAGGAGGCCGATTTGTGCAAAACATATTTTTTGACAATACTCCTACAGATTTTGTCCAAAAATCCCACAAATCAGTACACAGTATCTCTATAGTCATTAAACGAAAGGGGTCTTTCAGATTTTTCATATTCCATCCTGATTGGCTAAAAATGGCTTCCAAAGTTTGTAGGAGTGCTCCGTTTTGAACAAAATGCCTCAAATCATGAACACAGCATGCAATTTCCTTGAAATTTTGCACACATGTTTCCACTATGCCGAGGAAGAAATGCCACTTGATTTTTTTTTGTATCAGCCTCATGGTGGCGCTATAATAGGCCGATTCGTGTTTTTACCTATAACTGCACCGATCTGTGTAAAACTTTGTAAGCGCACTCCCTAGAGGTCAAGGAAAAACCTTTGCCCTGCATTTTTCACATCTGCCTTTTATAGCACCACCAGGAGGCCGACTTATATAAAACAAATTTTTTTATATCACTCCTTCCGATTTTATCCAAATTTCACGCAAATCGGTACACATGATCTCTATAGTGATGTGATCAAGACGGATGTGTTTGATTGTTCATATTCCATCCTGATTGACTAAGATTGACATCTAAAGTTTGCAGTAGTGGCTTGTTTTGAACAAAATGCCGCAAATCATGAACGCAGCGTCCGATTGCGGTCAAACTGCACGCACATTCACACTATGTTGAGGAGCAAATGTCACCCTTTTCACATTGGCCTATTATAGCGCCACCAAGAGGCCACAATAACCTACCTGACCTGGCGGAGACCTGTGCTCCGAGGAGCACTTTTTCTAGTTATTAAATAGTTTTTATTGATTTTTCAACACCAACAAAACATACATACATACATCACAAGGACAGCACATAGCCACACTTAAACATTAACAATACCTGAAATAAATAGACAGTAATACAAATATCAAAAATAAAACCCCAAAATAAAAACATGTTGAATATTCCTGCGGATTAAATGATTGCAAAGCATGATTATCTATTGTGTGAAATAGATTTATTTTACAGTCAATAGTGTTGAAATTATAATTAGGTTGCCATAGGTTCCCCCCCCCCTCCCCCCCAAACACACACACAAAATTGTCTTTCCTTGTTCCCTGGTTCTAAAATGTCATCACTTATATTTGCACAGATACCACAAAATCCCCACCTAGTATATTTCTGCTCCACTGTCACAGAAATGTGAAACAAACAGGAGACAATGGTTTGAAAACATGCAGTGGGGTTATGCATTAGTGGTGGAATCATTCAGACATGATCCATATCAGCTCTAATTGTGCCCAGAACTGCGCATGCTACACAGGAATTTACCTGATGCAACAGTTTCCACATTCTGTTTGATAACATCTTTATTTGTGCAGGCGGAAATCCAAGCAGGAGGCAAGGCACACCTGCTGGTACATGCAGTGAGTTAGCGGGGTTCCGAATTTCTCATTTGATCTGGGATTAATTGTTCAACGGGCTCAGCAGCTTTTTCAGTGCCTTGCCTCACGGATATCCATCTTCACCACAGTGGGGGAGCAGGAGACTTAGACGCCCCCCCCCCCCCCCCCCCCCCGCGCACGCACACGCACACGCACACACACACACACACACACACACACACACACACACACACACATACATTAGAGAAGCTAAAGAAAAGTGAGGCCATGGTGGAGCAAAACTCATTCTTGATACAGCACCAAGGCTGAGACATCATGGTTAACAGGAGGGATACATTCCGTGTGATGGGAATCCATGGTCCCAGGCCAGCATAGAGATTATTTGTTGCAAATGCAGGAGTAAATGTGAGCCCTCGCTAGCAAATATAACACTCCTCTGAAACACTGAAAGAAAAATGCAATCCCACACCAATTTCATATGCTAAAATCATTCTAAGTCTGGGATTCGATCTCCAACCAAACAGCCATACAGTAATGTGCACCATCAATGGTACACGTGGGAGAGAAAGAAAAAAAACCTTGTTCGAGATTTGATTTAACAGCCCTGCCCTGAAGAGGGTGAGCTGAATATAAGATGTTGGGGGCTTAGCATTATTGCAGCATCTCTCACAAACCAATTCCCGTGTTCCTGGCTCTTTAGCATTACTTTTCTCCACATCGAGATGGGCGCTGCTACCACTGCTATTACAGGAGTGGCACAGCACTAATCCATCCCACTGGTTCTACTAAAATACCCATAATTCCCTCTAATCTTCCTCGGATAATGTTTACGAGGATCTGCAGGAGAGGAGAACAAATCAACTAAGTACAAGGCGGGATCTGATTAGTTAATCAAATCGTGTGGTGGTCCTAGCCACAGTACAACAGTTCATATCCCAGGCATATATAACAGGATAGCCTTATAACAGGATTGCTGTGCACTAATACTGGGAGTGGCAAGGTTAACAATAATATGCTTACCATAATTAGATTTTGGCACTGACCGCTGCCAGCTCCTAACAGATATAGGAAGTGGCATAATATTGGCAATTAGATTGAAATGGGAAGTGGCACAATATTGGCAATTAGACTGAAATATTGTGACTAAGTTCAGTGTTGTGTTTCAGTCCTTCGATACCGGAACACAACCAAGACTTTTGGTGGTTAAGAAGACCAAGAGTGGCAAGACAAAGAGCCCAACTAAATTGAGTCCAAGACTGAAAGGAGACTCAGATCAGGACCTATTGGTCTGAAGACCAGACCAGAACTACTACCCTGATTGTTTGCTATTTTTATTTATTTATTATGTAAATGTATGTAATCAATGTATAATCTTGCAACTAAACCGGTTCAAAGAGTGCACTGCCAAAAACATGATCAGATGGATGAGCAATAATATAAGACTGAATGCTTCAATCTGTATCCTTTTGAATATCGCAATGCTTGTGAATATTTCCAAGTCTTTCTATTTTGCCTTTATTGGACAATCTATCCTGTTCATTTTACGGCCACTTAGTTCTTTGTTGTACCATAGAGAGACCAACCATGGTGTGAGATTACAGCCTGTAGCTCACTTTAACACCAGCCAATAAGGTCGGGAGGAAGGAAGTGCTTGTTTACTTTATCTCACTGCAAGGGTTTTATGTACCCCACAAATTTCTACCAACACCTTAATTGCCACAGAACACCCCCAGAGAGAGAGAGAAAGAGAGAGAGCGAGAGAAATAAAGAGAGAGAGATATGAGGCATTTCTAAAGAGGAAACAATCCCTCTATCTCCCTTCATCTCCCACCATTCCCTTCTACCTTTGATAAGGAGGAAGCCAGACACTGGTGGCCGCATGGTTTAATGCCAAGTCTAATCCGTGTGACATCTCATATCCATAACTCTTTATTATGGTCCATTACAAAAGGAAGCCCTTGGCTCGGTTAGGAGAATATACTTCCTGCTCCCCTGGGGATGGCCGCTGTAGCAGAGGGCTAATGTATTTTAATTCTTTCAGCCTTGTAGGCTTAGCAGACCATTCTGATCATCTTGGAAGGTCTAGGCTGCCTCCTAGGGATCTATTTAGAGGAGGGGTGTTGTAAGATCTTTCTTAAAAGCGTGTTACCGTGTCTGAAACATTGGCTCAACCACATCACACCCTCCTGAGCAGTTTAGAAGATGAGAGGGGAGCTTAAAGTCAGGATTTGCTGGTATATGCATTTTCAGTGGACTAATTCATTTCGAAGGATGCTAAGTATAGTCAGGAAATACAGATAAAACTACAGTTGATAGGCAATATCAGCGAATAAGAATATGGTCGTGACATACCCTTTGTAATTGGTGAATTTTACAGTGCATTCTTTCTCAAAGAGATGAACCTGCCTCGGTTTTACCTCTGCTATTATTCAACATTTAGAGTCCAGATTTTGAAAGGCTATCTTTTCCTTTCTTGAGGTAACCGTTAGTTCTACTAGATGAAAGGCATCACAAGACATGTTCCCATGGCAACCATCATGAATACTGTATCAATCTTCTTTCTGTTTACACATCATACTGAATGCCAATGATGCCATGCCATTATGCCTTTCTATCAATTATCTCATGCCATGAAATGGTAAGTCACCATCTGTATTCAGGAATCAGAAATGTTAGCAGTTATTGTTTGGCATAGGCCAAATTAATTAGTAGCACATCACTTGTCCTCTTGGCTGTAGTTAATGGCTGGTAGGGTGGGTGATGGGTGTTTTAAGTAGTCACCTGAGTCAAACTAATTCTGAGCAGGGTGTTATTACGCACCTGTTGTGCATGAAGTTAATTGATGCACACAGGATAAATCAGCCATCCCACACATACTCAGGGAGACCCTTGTTCCAGCTGCTCTGTCTTGTACCTCCTTATTTCTGGGGTGATAGCGACTGGGATTATACTATGCATGGCATGTTGTCACTGTATCTTTATGCTCTGAAAACAAAAGTGATGTTGATCTAAAAGCCCGCTGTCAAGTGTTCTCTCATGCCGAGAGCGCACTGTTATTATGGCTATAAACTGGTTCTACATCAGGACCCAAATGTTGCATTGAACAAATTCAGAGTCAATATGATAAATAAGAAAATATCCCTCCATCATACTGCAATGTAAAACTTTTTAAATGCTGAATCCTATCGTTCTATTTTGAGGGGGACAATTGAAAATGTGTTGAGAGCTTGCTTCAAAGGCATTGGAAAATCTACACCAGCCTATGCAAAAGGACACATTTTGACACACAGAATGCATCGGGAAGTATTATGTCAGATTTTATGTCCTCCTATGAATAATAAGATTCAGGGGGGAAAATCAGCAAAGTTTCACTATAGTTATTCTTTCTCTGGACTTTTTCAGAATATCTCATATGTATCATCATCCCATACAGTATATGGCCAGCATCGGAAATTCATTGTATTTTGATAAATGATGGGCCTAACTACCAGTATACAATTATAACACCAATTAGATCAAAACAGATAATGTAAATTATGTGCTGAGCATGATCTTTAATGCTCCTTATATTATTCACCACACAAGACTACAAAGATTAAGGGAGATTGAAAATGGAAAATGTTTTCTGATGATTTAAAGCGCCTTGATATTAAAACAAAAGACAGGCTTCAGGTGTGATCAAATGTGTACACTAGGCATAAAGTAATGAATACTTGAGTGAATGGATCATATGAATCATAGTTTGCTGGCTTTTAGAGATGCTTGATGTTTTATCTATTAGACAGTATCTTTGAGCATTGCATGTGCTTCATCAAAGCATATTTAACATTAAACAAATGTCTTAATCAAACCTTCTGCAACAAGAGTCAAGATTTCTCATAAAATAAGAGACACAAGAGTAAAACTCTTAGTATGTATGTACACACTGAGGTGCTTGAAGGTGCTGTGTGCATAGTTCCTACTTTGAAATATTTCCCATCTGTGGGATGTGTGCCTCTATAGAAGGCCCATAGACCTTGGGCCTCATGCCAAACCTCGCCTGAGGTGAAAGAGCCTTTGCTGAGCTTCCTTCACCACACAGCCTTTGTGCACATCCCGGGTGAGTTTCACAGGGATGTTGGAAGCTGAGGAATTTGAAGTTGGTGACCCTCTCCACTGTGGTGCTGTCTACGAAAATGGGGGTTGGTGCCCTCTATCTGTCCTCCTGGAGTCCACGGTCAGCTCTTTGGTCTTGTTGATGCTGAGAGACGGGACATTCTCATGGCGCCATTGTGTCAGGTTCTCCACCTCTCCCCTGCTGTTGGTCTCATCTATAACTGTCGAGTCGTCCGCAAACTTGGCCACTGCGTCGGAGCTGTGCATGGCCACGCAGTCGTGGGTGTACAAAGGGTAGAAGAATGCAACTGGCCTTGCGGCGCTCCAAAATAGAGGTGCAAGGCAAGTCTCGGTTGACCATTTTGAATCCGACACACGTGGCCTTCATCAGAGCGAGTTGAAAATCTGGGCAATGGGCATGGGCAGTCTGACAAGCGTAGCGACAAGCGGGTGCAATGCCCTGAAATGATCACGTTACGCAGACGCCCATCCGCGTCACAAGTTGAATTGTGTTTAACTTTTTTCCTACACAACGAAACACGACGGCAAACATAGTGTCGCTCCCTGTGAGAAAACCCCTAAACACATTTCATCTCTGGCAGCAGGCAGACGTGTGCGTGAGACAAGCCCAATCTCGCCCGTGTGTCATGCCTCCCTACCTGCCTGCCTACTTGCTTGCCTCTCATTGAAAATGAATTACTAGACGTGTCAGTCGCTTCTTGTGTAAAAAGGCCTTAATTGAAGCAACAATCTGTTGTTTAATCACTGTCTGATCAGCATTTGAAGCTTGATGTTGAAAGTGTGTCATGAAAAATTGGAGGCAGATGCTTTACTTTAAGGAAAGGCGACGAGTAATACAATTAGACATGGACTGTGAGCACATTTTTGTTTTTGCGGTTTTACTGATAATTAGGCTACATCACATTTAAGTGTCTACATTTAATTCAATGTGCCCAATGGCAAGAATGCCATCTCTGTTGGATTGAACATACTAAATCTAGTGGCTTGGAGATCATTGATCATATAGGCTAGTGAGAATTTGGGAAAGGACACATCCAACTATTGTTGGTCGTAACTATTGTTGGTTGTTGTTGTAAGTCGTGGGTTATTGTCAGTGTTGGAAGTTCTTTACATTATTAGTTAAATCTCTGTATTTTGTTGGTAATCTCTTTATTTTGATAGTGATCATTGCTATAGAGCATTTGTTCAGTAACAGGCTCTCCAGCTTTTTAGTGAACAGAAAATAAATTGTCAGGTGGGTCAACAATTTCATCGAATCAGGAGAGAACACATTCATCTGCTTAAATGTTAGTTTTCCAGTTCTTGCTCATTTTTAGGTTAATTTACTTAAGATGTCACTTTATCGTCTATCATGAGTTCTCACTCCTGATTGGATGAAATTGGGATCCTAAAGATACAGGGAGACCCCTGTTACTGAACAAACACACTAGTCTATAGCAATGGTTATTATTGGAATATATAGAGCTATTTAACCCATTAAGACCTGAGGCCGATTCTACAAATGATGGACCCCCATCTGAAAAGGTTTTGTGCCAGGGACCCCCCAGAAAAGAATTGTAAAAAAAAAATATTTTTCAAAATTGTTTCCAAAATAGCAGATGTACAAGCTCGCAGCACAGCACAAAGTGACACGCTGTGAGCTTGTATATCTGCTATTTTTGAGAACCACTGTTCCAAACCACTGTTCTAAATTCTAAGAGTTATCTGAAAAACACATGTTGCTATTAGTATAGCTAAAATCTAAAATCTTTCCCGGTTTTAATGGGTTAACACTTATTTTAACAACAAATATCACACCACCTTTAATCAGCTGGTTCTTAGAAATGAAACACACTTCTATAGACTAAATGGGTCAAATGTAATGTAATGTAATGATTAATTCAATAACGAATATGCCAATGTAAGGGGGGGGGCAATACAATTTCAATTTAGTATGGGATAATTGACAATTATTTATAATGTTATAGTAAAGCAAAGTTAGACAAGCCTATTCAATCTTTTAAATTAGGCTATAACTCGCCCAACCTTTTCAAATTATTCTTATTTCACTTGTCAGGCCACTATAAAACATGGATAATCCCTTGCGTGCTGTATGTGAACTCGTGCACACCTGGTGGCTATTAAAATCAAATGATATTGCGGTAGCCTACTGTGCCTAGAAAGACTTTCAGTGTACCATTTTGAACTAGACCTGATTGGATGTTGAATAAAGAATAAAAATGGTACATTAAATTAAGTGTGCATTTTGTAGTGAGCATAGACTTTACATATTTCAATGTAAATACCACGCACAGTAAATCAATCAGGTTTGGTGGCAATGCAAGAAATTTGCATCTTGGCAATGTTGACATTATGGTATACTGCCACACAGCCAGGCTGGTGGAATTGATTTCAGTACAGAATTACTCCATTTAAAATAATGCATTGTAATAATTGTAACCACTTAGTGCACATCACATATTTGAGCTAATTTGCATATTTGTCCTGGGTTCAAATATACTGAAGACCCATGTCACACATCATCCCTGCTCTCTGCCCTCTGTTTCCTGTCATTTGACACTTTGCTTTAAAAACAGAAATGCTTTAAAAAAAATAATAATAATGCTACTATTATAGTCAGCTCTATGCAGGGACTCTAATCAAAATGTATTGCCAAAGCCTGCTGTGGTCTCCCTATACAGTACTTAAGCAATAATGGCACTGTTAAGTCACAATGCGTGAACATAATGCACCATAAATACAACAGTTTCAATATTGCCACATATTTATGAGTTATTTCATTATGGTAAAGTAGCTTAGTCATACTTGTTAAATTTCTACAGTTCTCAACAGCAGCATTATATAGAGATCTCATTCAAGGAATGAGATGTCTAAAACAACATGCATCACTGCTTGCACTGAAATTATCATATTAAAATGATTATTATCTGTAGTCCATGCAGCCTAGCTTAGGAGACAGTCAATTCATAAGGCTAAATAATAACTTTTCCATTTTATCTTTCAATAGTTTCTATTCATTTGTATTTTAGGGCGGTGAAACCGCCCCTATATGTGAGGTTTGGATATTTGCACACCAAATCCTGCGCTGTGATTGGCCACCAGTGTACCCCCCTAACCCTGCACTGTGATTGGCCAATCACAGTCTATTCAGGACTGTGATTGGCTAGGGAAACATGACACATGTGCATAGCCCTATAAATAGGACTATGCACTTAAAAAAAACACATTTATGTTTTTTTTGAGAACCACTGTTCTAAACCACTGTTCTAAATTCTAAGAGTTATCACATTTATGTTTTTTTTTTAAGTGAATCACACATTGTTGACTCCATTCAGTATTGTGATTAGCTAGCAAGACACCGCCCACTTCACACTGGGTGTGATTTTTACTTTAAAACAGACATTGCTTACTCCATAGCATGCTGAAGCCATATTTCAACTTTCAAATTGTGAACCCTATGACTATTAGGAAGGGAGAGAGAAGGAGGCGTGTCATTAACACTGGAAATCACAGTCATATTAATTGGCTTATAGTGAATTGGAATAGGGAGAATATCTTCCTACATCGATATTATAGTCCACATCTGGATCCTCAAAGTATGGATACAGTGTTTGGTCAGGACCCAAAACTAGGATGTGACATGGGTCTCCGACAAAGAATAATTTCAGTGGCAGGGCTCAAAGGACAGCTGTCAGTCGGTCGGTCAGTCCATTCGCTATTTTGGTCCCAAACAACATATTGATATCTACTGGCTGGATTGCCATGGCATTCTCTGTGCACCTTCGTGGACCCCAGGCGATGGCCTCTTCTGATCTAGTGCCACCATTATGCCATATTTTCAACTTGCTCGTGCTTTTTGCATAGAAAAAAAACATTTTGGAGCTACAAGCTGTTGTGCATACCTTTTTCTGCACCAGCGACAAACTTTTTCTTTGACATTTTCAACTTGCACACTAGTTATCTCAAAATCTAATGGGCAGATTGCCATGAAGCTCACTGAATGCATTTGCATTCATGCTAAATAGAGGATGGCCCCTACTGATTTTGGTGACCCAATGGCCTTTTTTCTAGTGCCACCCATAAAGCCAACATTTCCAATTGCGTACATACATGATATCTCGAAATCTAAGCAGCAGTTTACCATGACTTAATGTGGTCAGCAAGGATGCACCCTGCTGATTTTATGAACCTAAGTAGGGCCTTTCCTCTAGCTAGCACCACCATTCGGACAAACTTTCCACCTGCACACGTTATCTCAAAATCTAAGGGTCAATTTGCCTTTTATTTTTGAGTGGTGCCAGCCACTCCTACACCGTGTGTGTGGGTCCGTCCGTCCGTCCGTCCGTTTGAGCACGGCCTCAACAGCTGCAGCTGATTGCAACACAAGGATGCAACCAGTTACACTAATTCAAAGGCACCACTCTCTTCACACTGGGTGTGATTTTTTAGCACATTCTTGCTCCCTGAGAGATGAACCCTAAATATTTGAATGACACCATGGCCTATCCTCTAGTGTTAGGCAGATTAGCTAATAGGCAGATTCTATGATAAACTCTACACATTTTGGTGAAGTCTATGGCTTTCCCTCTAGCACCAAACTTAAGCCAATTTCCATTCGGATGTGAGGAGCAGCACAGATTCTAGGGCCTAGGCTGCTTGCAGGCTTTAGACTCATTGTATCGTTTAATTTATTGGGCCCTTGGCTAATGGTCAGGGTGAAACCATTTAGGACGCACCGGTGGTGAATGGGCTATGGTACAGTTTCTTGTGTCAGTGTGCTTTTATTAATGTAATCCAAACTCTGTGTGTGTGTGTGTGTGTGTGTGTGTGTGTGTGTGTGTGTGTGTGTGTGTGTGTGTGTGTGTGTGTGTGTGTGTGTGTGTGTGTGTGTGTGTGTGTGTGTGTGTGTGTGCGTTCATTCCTATTGCATATGCATCATTTAAACATGAGGTGCCCAAAAAAGTGCTGAAGAAAGGGATCGGGAGAAGACTCTCCCCCTCTGTAGCGTGATCTTGCAGTATAGCGCTATCGAGTGAAGTGCTGAGAAATCAAAATGCAACTCTTCACACTAACACTCAACTCATGTCTCACTGAAGCACAAGGAGCCAATTCACTGAGATAAACTTTGCACTAAACTTTTTAATACTTTAGCACAGGGGTGGGCAACTTTGATGATGGAGAGGGCCACTATATTTCCACACTCACTCCAGAGGGCCACATTGCATAGGCTACTCTTGGGCAGACACTGAATTGTAACTTTTTCGATAAATGAATGAAAAAACACGTCGCAGAGTTTTGAGCTTGTAGATCTGCTATTTTTGCTATTTTTGAATTGGAATCCTGTTTTTTTTTCCTGTTTTTTTTTTATTGGAATCCTGAAGTATTATTTGTATCATTTGTATTTAATTTCAAATGCATTTAGTTATACCTATTCTCATTCTCTCACTGGTTTATGGGTGTAGATGCATTGGTAGCTGGCCTTTATTGGGTGACTGCCCTATATTGTGTTGTATTTTCCTTTAATTGTTATTCTGATGTTAATTGTTATTCTGATGTTATGTGTCAACTATACTGTCAACTAACTTAACTCATTCACTGCCAGGCTTATTTCAAGCTTGTTGATCCATGTGCCACAGGCAGGAAAAATGGAAAAATGTGATTTTTTTTCTCCGTTTACATTTTAACATTGAAGTGGATGGAGCATTAACTTTTTGAAAATCGTTTTCTCCTAGTTCCTTTGAGATAAAAAAATAATAAAAATACCAAAAAAAAATTAGGTGACGTCAAAAGACGTCATTGGCACTAATGGCACACTGAAAACGGCCGTCAAAAGACGTCATTGGCACTCAATGAGTTAATCCATTAAGACCGGGAACGCATCTGTGTAATTTTATAGATTTCTTTGGCTATTCAAAAAATAGCAGATACACTGTGAGCTTGTAGATCTGCTATTTTTGAAACATCTTGAACATTTGTGCAAATATTTGAATATATATATAAATATATATGTTTTAAAGCAAAACATTTTAACTTCGATCTGTGCTTCTGAGGGTCCCTGGAACAACATATTTTGAGATGAGGGTCCGTGGCCAAATACACAAAATCATCATTTTGGAGGTCCTTGACACGGAAAAGTTGGAGCACCACTGATATAGCAACATACTGTTAGGATTTTGAAAACATTTTTAGATATGGGCCGCGGACGGTCCCCCATCTAAAAATGTTTTGTTCCAGGGAACCCCCCCCCCCCCCCCCTCAGAAGCAAAGATTTGCGTTACAAATGCTGGCTTTAAAAAATATAAAAAGATTTGCACACATCTTCCACGTTTTTTAAACAAAGCGGCAGATCTACAAGCTCATGCGCTTGTAGATCTGCTATTTTTGAATACCCAAAGAAATCTTAAAATGACACAGACACACGTTCCCGGTCTTAATGGATTAATTATTATTCTGATGTCATGCACTGTCAACTAACTTAATATGGTGATAAATTCCCAGTCTCTTTTTTTAACTCTAGAGTTTCGGTCTTGGATAATGGAAGTCTACGGATTTCCAATGTTAGTAAAACGGACGCAGGCCTCTACACATGCGTGGCCAGAAACCAGTTTGGAGTGGCGAGCAGTGCCGGCAGCCTGTTGGTTAAAGGTGAGCAGTTCTTCTGTTGGTTTATCTTCCAACTTTGGCACTGGTTGATTTCCACAGTGAGTGGAAACTGCTTTTGATTCTGTATTGTGGTTTGTAAGAGGGGATTGGTTATTTCCTAAGGCTTTTCGTGTTAATCTGATGGATTAGTGATACCAGTGTAGGCTTAGCTATTCATTCTGCCCTTTTTATAAACACAGAAATAACTGCTGCATTATAAGTCAGACATAGAGCAGTGTATGTTCTGCTACTAAGGCTACTCTTCATTTACATGACAGAGATACGAGACAATTAGTTGGTTAAGAGTAAGTACTATATGCAAATTTCTATGCGTTAATGTTTAATTCATACTTTTTGCCCATGTGGCTAAAAGTCATCCTCAGTTTGTTTAAGATTTGAGTCCATTTAAATGACATGCGATCTGCAAGGCAATGAATTTTCAAGACCTTTCTAAAGAGCAGAGTCAACAACAGTGCTCTATTAGAATGCCTTTCGCTAATTCCCTCTCACAAATTTTGAATTGCAAATTGGTTCGTATACTGTAGAAACCCATCTCCACTTTTTTCCCCCCAAAGCCCTTTTTCCTTGGGGAAACAAGAGCCTTATCTATACATATGTGTACATTTATAGCTAGAATTGTATATTCATGAAATTTCTCCAGTACCAAATCAAAGGTTGAAATATTGTATTAGCAGTCTCCAGTTCATCCCAGGGATGAAATACCAAGCAGAACAGAAATTCAAATGTAATCAATTTAGTAGAAACCCAGAATTCTCACACACCAACATTGTCAACAATTCTTATTCTTAATCAAGTCAAAACAGCAACACAATCTGACCTTAAAAAAAAGAAGAAAGTGATTAACCCGTATCATCATCAATGATGGAAGGAAAATAAAGGAATATAAAGATGAAACATTTGACACAATGCCAAGACGTGAATACCAATATTTACTCCCAATATTTACACATAGGCTACTGTATGTTATCACGCCTAGAAAGAAAACACCATACGGAGCAAATTTGCTGTCATTCTTAACAGGACTGTGGGATGAGATGGGCAAAGCTTTAGCAAAAGCCCATCTCTTGTTTCGCAGCCTTGTGCCAAACTTTCCTGTGGCTCACCTGAAATGTACCACTTCAACCACGTCAGTCCCCCTCAAAGGGGAAGAAGATAAACAAGCCAGCTTGTTTTGACGGAGCCGAATATAGACCTTTACTCCCCCTGACATGCTGTGTCGGCTTGCCTGTCCATTAGATGCTTATGACATGCATGCATAATTCACAATGGGCCTGCTGTATGGGCCTCTCAGCCCCATTCTATACTCTCTGCACTGTGCTGCTGTTAAATGAGACACCCAGTGGAGACAGACCAAAGATTATGTTGATGTGCAACACGCTGAGGTTGAAATAGGATTGGCTCTTTGTCTGGCCACACACACACAGAAGCAAATTATAGACTCTCTGACCTGTGGAAATGGTAGATCTCTCTCTCTCCCCCTCTCCCCCCCCCCATCTCTCTCTCTCTCTCTCTCTCTCTCTCTCTCTCTCTCTCACCCCCATGGGTCTTTAGTGACGCATCCAACCATGCTTCAATTTATGAAAATTGCCAAGAGAGATGCAATTTAAATAACTGGCGGAAATGAAATTAATATGTCCTGAGATCTGTCATTATGTTGTGCTTAACATCCAGCGCCAGACACTTTTACAAAGCATGTTCATGACACTGGCTTTTTTTTGTTGTTGAAAGTTGAAATAACAAGGAAACTATGAGTGGAACCATGGCCAGCCTGTGGAGAAACCTGTACATTATATACTGTATGCCTTCCTCCTGCTCTGTGCATCATGGCTGCCCTCATAACCCTGTCCTGTTTACGACCATGTGTTGTCCCCAGAGCCGACGGTGATCACCAGTCCAGCGGGGCACCTAGATGTCACAGTGGGCGAGAGCATTGTCCTGCCCTGCCAGGTGTCTCATGACCCCACGCTGGAGCTCAAGTTCACCTGGTTCTTCAATGAGCAGCTCATCCACTTCGGAGCTCACGGAGGCTATTTTGAGAAAGTCGGCAGTGTAGGTGCTTTCATACAATTTCGTAGTCTTTTTCTAAGGTTATTTTTCAAAGCCCCTCTCAGAGGGAATGAGAGGGGGGGATATGTAACACAGCTCATGTATCATGATGACATGGTCTGCGTCTACAGTTGCATGTGCATTGATGCTTTAACCCATTAAGACCTGAGGTTCCGTTTCTACAAAATATGTTGTTTTTTTAATTAAAAATATATATATTCAAAGAACTGCACACATTTTCCCAAAATAGCAGATCTACAAGCTCATAGCGCGGCACTCGGCGCGCTATGAGCTTGTGTATCTGCTATTTTTGACACAATGACACAGATGCATTCCCGGTCTTAATGGGTTCATATAATTTAAACATCTCATCCAGTGCTTTCCTGTCCTGAACTATAGTTAGTTGACCATTTCTTTTGTCTAAAGTGTTGGCTGTTTAGGGCTTTAGGCTATAGTAGAGCACTTAAGCCTTATAAATGTTTGGCTCTACCTGACCAAGTCTCTTTTAAAGTGCTCCAGGTGAGAGCTATTAAAATGATGATTAACACATTTGGCTTTCATTTCACCTGTCTTTCAATCTCGCTTTCTATCAACCGTATCTTCCAGGAAGTACAGTACTGAATTGTTGTTCATTATGAATAATATCAAATTAGTTTCATTTTTTTCTCTTTTAGAATCAACAAGAGGGTTGTTACGCTTGATAATACCTCCTCTGTTGACAAAAGCACCAGCCAAGGAATACAGTACATGATTCAATGCTCAGTCATGCGCTAGATTTGATCATCTAGCAGCAAATATATTTCTCTTTTAATTAGGAAAAGCAATTATAAGGTCCTGGCTTCTCATCACCTCAGCTTGATTCTGCTTTCACTCTGATCACGAGCAGCAGCAAGTGCTTCATAATTAGGTTTACCTCCACAGTTCAGTTGAGCACTTGACTGTGCACCATACACTTGACATGATGTTGACATGTTGTGGTTGGGAAGCCAGTTACTCATGAATTGTGTTCAATCGTCAAAACAGTTTAAATTGACTTTCATTATCTGTTTGGCAGAGGCTAAAACAGAGATAAGAGTAATTAATGTGTTTGTGAGCAGCATTTTTTTTTTTTTTTTTTTCCTCTCCTAGAGCAAATTTAGAGGAAGCTTTTCAGTGTATATTAATGAGCAGATGAATGCAGGGAACTCAGTTTCTAAGATATTGTAGGCCTTAATTGTTTAATGTCATTGCAAAGTCAACCCCCCCCCCATTCATATCAATTCTATACTTGGGACATTTGTTATTTTTATAACAAGTAACATACTGTATATGCTTGCAATATTGCTAGCCTTTAATCTACATGGGGAGCGGGTGGGCTTCACTAAGTCGCACATTTCTTATGTATCAAAACAGCACCTGGAGAAGATGAAAAGTGACTATATGATACCGTCTGGCCATGGTGCTTATAGACTGTGTGTTGCTCGGGAGTAGAACAAACAAGCATTACACATGCAATATAGGAAAAACTGAAACAGCGCTTTCAATGTAAAGCTGCTGCGAATTACAGTAAGTCCCAGTTTGCTGGGGCAGAGGGCAGAGTCTTTCAGCTCTGTCTTACTAAATGAATCACTCCCACTCTTACTTCCCACTTTATTACAGCAAAATGAAAATCTCTGTGTTGCAGACACAGCCCCTTTATGAGAGTCACACAGGTTTACATCTGGCTTCCTGAAGGACACGATAACAAAATAAAGCTGGAGAAGACCACTCTACCTGTTCAGTCCATAGAACTATAGAAGTCCTTCACCCCACTATGGATTAACTGTGTCACATACAGTTGTAAAATGTGTCATTACTTTCCCATTTGTTGCCATTATGTTGAGGTGCTCATAAATGGAATCATAGTTTTGTGTAGCTGTCAAATACAATCTGATGGGGCCAAACCTTATGTAGCATTTAAACATTTATTTGGGCCAAACATGAACATGAACAGCCCCTGCCCACTGGAACTCTCTCCCCATGGAGATTCACCAGACGCCAAGGTTGGACTCTTTCAAGTCCGCACTGAAGAGACACTTGTTTACTCAGGCTTTCGGCAAATAGTTTTTATTAATATTTAAAAATAGCAAGCAAAAATCACAGATCTCCAAATAATGTGTCACATCGCGACGCATTGTGAGCTTATAGATCAGCTATTTTTGCAACTTTTGAGTGACACTACAGTATGACAAAGTAGGGAATGAATGTACTTGGGGGGGGGGGGGTGGGACTGAGATACAGTACAAGGTTTCTGCCTGACAGTAACGATATGCAGATGTACTGTACTTGAAGTGTTTTAGCCATCCACCCACCCACCCTTTCGTCCTATCACTTATCCACCTAAAGTTCCTTATTGATAAGACACCATCATACTCCTTTGAGGGTCGACCCAGCCGCCCTCTGGTTCCCAGGGGTGGGTGGGTGGAGAGTAAAAACAGCTAGGTGTGCTGAGGTGACCACCTCACCACTTATCACCGCTGCCCCGTGACGTCATTTTGTAGTAATCCACCGGGTGGGTACTGCAGTGATGGATGGCTAAAATTGGAACATGTATAGGTGCCTTTAGTGTTGAAAGGAAGTGCTTTACCGATTCATGGCGCTCGTCTGCTTCAGCCTCATCAGATAGTACAGTATTTGATAGATGCATGAAGCCTTGATTCCAGTATGTGAAACTTAACATTAAATGAGCCGACTGCCTGAGTTCAGTGATGGAACTACAGCATTGCCTGAAAGAACCTGAACCCACTTTAACCACATTTGTCTCTGGTATTGGGAAAGATGTATCCCAAATAACTCCCAACAATAAGAAGTCTACATTGATCAAACGCCTAAAATAAATGACAGTTACTGTAGTTCTGTTTCTAGTTTACCTTTTGGGGATTTTGCCTCTGTGGCTCATGTTAACACTAGAAGAAGTTGTGTGGAAATAGACGTGAAACGCCCCTCAATCATTTCTGAGGAGTAATATGTTTATCCTGTGTGGATTGTGCGGTGAAATCACTAATGTCAAATCATTACAGTATTCTGGATGTTATCCTGTATGTCCGTCCACGGCTGGTTTTGCACTCACAATCACAACCATGGGTGTATTAAGTTGCTGCTGGTTCTTTGTGAGGTTTTGATATTTGATATTTTCTTAGTCCATATGGTATCGTTGCTTGTGCTATTTAAAGTTTTCAAAACGTATTGTATGCACATTTCATTCATACAACTGTATCTACCAGGTGCTTGGTGCAATGCAGACAATATTATAGGCAAAGAAAAACACCTGCATCATATGCCTGATGAAAACATGGCAAGTTAGTGCTGAAACATTGTTCAATGCATTGTTAAATACAAGTGAAAATACATCTATTGTGCAGGTATTTGGTAAATATGTAATGTTTATCACTCCCTGATGTCTAGCATGTCAATGTTTGGGAGCATTCGAGTGGTCCATTTCTTTAAAAATTCAAGTGGTCCAGATAACTTGATGAATTCCTCGTACAAACCCCCCAGCGTTTCATACAGTCTTTTGATTTAGAATTGAACACACACACACACACACACACACACACACACACACACACACACACACACACACACACACACACACACACACACACACACACACACACACACACACACACACACACACACACACACACACACACACACACACACACACACACACACACACACACACACACACACACACACCCTTTAGACCAACTATGGAAAAAAGTTGTTAAAAAAAAGCTGACATGATGGAAACAATTAGGAAAATGGGTCCCACGTTGAAAATAAATCCTTTAATGGTCCATTGTTTTTAAATCATACAATGCTCTAGTGAATATTTCCTACAATATTTTGTTAATGTAGCCCATTCCTGTCAATCAGTCAAGTCAAAAAGTCAGCCAGTCAGTCCTGTCAAGCATTCCTTGCATTTTATCGCATGGATGCACTGCTGCACAGACTTCCACAGTATACTACAGTATGCACAAACCTACTCTGTGTCTGTGCTGTACAGATAATGAAAACAGTACGTGCACTTGTAATGGAAAGGAAATGTTATTCTATGTATCTAAGTACCACACTACTTATACTGCAAGTATGAGGTTTTGTAAAAGTTTTTCAGGTCTTAGTTGGTTTAAGAAACCATCCAATAAATCTTTATGCCAGGAAAATGAATCAAACAGAGTTTTGAAAATCATTCCATCCACCATTAAGACATTTTAGGGATGTCATACGATTCTGAAGATAATTTGTATCTCTCAAAAATGTCCCTGGCTTTACATCAAAGTAATTATTGAATCTTACAGCCTGTTTCACGGTAGCCAACTCTCCTAGATGAGACATAAAACTTAACACTAGCTGTAGTCCAAAGCTAATGGGATGAGATGGAATAAAAGGATCTGGCTGAAAGGAGCCTTTTCATTCTACACAAAAGAGAGTCCTCATGATTCACCGGGAACACCTGCAAGTCATTTGTCGAGTCCTTGGGTCCTCGCCATAACCTTTTCTTCTATTATTTAATCAAACAAATGCCCAAAGAAATCACGGCATGGCATTGTGCTCATACTTGCTGTGCTTTCATTTCATTTTTGCAATTATTGAATAGTGAGGTTGTGACAGGTTGTATATTTGGCCCACACTATCTACCTTTATGTGGACAAATTTTCCTTTGTGGATCTACCATGTGGATTGCGTTGCGTTGCCACTCTTTTGCACCTTAATATGTCTAACCTAATGTATATGAAGTGAAGAAAAAAGGATTGTCCGCACACGATAAACTGCTCTCCCGTCTCTGAACTTGATGAAGCCCTGTATGGGCGAAACGTTGTTCACTGCTCTCCCGTCTCTGAACTTGATGAAGCCCTGTATGGGCGAAACGTTGTTCACTTGTGGTTAAAATAAAAAAGACGGGGGAGCAGCTGTTTATCGTGTACGGACATCCCTTTTTTCTTCACTTGATTATTTTTGGGTCCAGCACTGTATTTAAAGAACTGTGGAGGTGTGCATATCCAACCATTTTTCATATAGCCTAATGTACTGTATATACCTGCTGCTTATTTATGCTACGTGTATACAGTATACTGTAGTACGTAGATATCGTAGATTTTCCTTTCCACATGTAAACCTGTGATGTGACAATAAAACCGATTCTGATTCTTCTGATTCTATGTTGACAGCGCTCAGCGGGTGACATCATGATCCGCAACATTCAGCTGAGGCATGCTGGGAAGTATACATGCGCCGTTCAGACCAAGGTGGACAGTGTCTCCATTGCCACTGATGTGGTAGTCAGAGGTATGTCCACTCAGCCCTAAGTAAACACCTTTACAGATCTAGTGTGTACATTAAGAAATGAAAATGTTAAGACTACATCTAAAATCATAAAAGTTAATCAAATGAATCTGCACCGACTTTGATCCGGTGTGTTTTCGTGGATGTGGAAAAGTTATCCGCCCCCCCCCCCCCCCCCCCAACACACACACTTCTACCACCAGCGTAGCAAACAGGTGGTGGTATTGTTTTTAGTTCAATACAACAAAGTACCTTAAGAAATTGTAAGCAGCTGTTACATCCCTGAGATATTGCCTGCCTAATCATTCTATTACAGCAGCTGTAAGCATGAGTAATTATACTCCCATTATGCGTCTCTTGTATTGCTCATCCGCGCATTTATATTTTGGGCATGTACTGTAGCTGACACTTTTATCCAGAAACAATTAGAATGAGGGCAAGAGTAGTCACAGCAATATCCGTAATGTCAATTTAATTCTGAAATGAAAGAAAAAGTTTTAAAAAATGTTAATTATGGCCATCTAGGACCCCCGGGCCCCCCTGTGGAGTTTCAGGTGACGGAGATGACAGAGTCCACTGCCTCTCTGTCCTGGGGACCTGGTCTGGACAACCACAGCCCCATCCTCAGTCACACTATCCAGGCCAGAACGCCGTTCTCCCTGGGCTGGCAAGCTGTCACTACAGGTAGGAACAGCCTTGAATTGTGTTTAGCTTCTACATGTATCTTGCAATACAACAGTAGAAAAATATTTTTTTTTAAATGCATAGCTGCATCATATTAGTGTATTGCAATTGTCTTCTAAATTATTTTTGCAACCTTCCGCGTCTGAATAGTGAGAAAAAGTTAATCCTGGGTATACAGCAAAAACACATTAGCTCTTGAGGCGTGTAGTGAAAAATGGGACTTCTTCTGTTGTTACAGGGGATGCCTGGGTGAGATGCCGCCAATGAAATAATATCCTAGCATATTTTTCATAACATAACATAAAATTAGGTGAATCGCATTGCCTACTTTCTTGGGTGAATTACAGTGGCAGAGCATGCACACAGTAAAATCCTCAGTGTTCATTTATCCAGATGCAACACTTGAGATTGTACAAATGTAACCAAATGGATCAATTTGGTTCAATTTGTACACTCTTGAGTTAAATGAATGTAGAGGATTTCACTGTGCAATCTTTTGACGAGAGTTTATTTGTGTGGTGTGTCTCAGTGCCAGAGATGCTGGGGGGGAAGCAGCTGTCAGCCACCGTCATTGACCTGAGTCCCTGGGTGGAGTACGAGTTCAGAGTCCTGGCTACCAACGCCATAGGGACAGGAGAGCCCAGCAAACCGTCCAAGAAAGCCAGAACCAAAGAAATGCGTACGTGTACAATTCTGCTTACATTTCTTTAAACCGATATACAGTCTCACAACACTTTGAAAGTGGTTAACCCCAATACTAATACAAAATGCACATACTGGTAAAATTTTACTTTTTATAATCTTTTGGTTTGAGTATGATGATAGTGAGGATATTAAGGCAGATTCTGATGATTTTGGTGGAGATGATATTGTGAATTGACAACAACTAATGATAAATTATCATTACTATCATCATCGTGATCAATATCTAAATCTTCATCAGAATCATACGTATAATCAAAATTACGATGATTTTGGTGATTGTGATATTGATGACGTGGAATAAAAACCATACCTCCCAAAATGATGCTTGATCCCTCAGCTCCAAGGGTGACTCCTGCCAGAGTGAATGGAGGTGGTGGAGGTCGATCAGAACTGGTCATCACTTGGGAGGTAAACTTGTCTTTCTGTGGAATAATAATAATAATACTTTTATTTATAATATATTATTTATAATATATTATTTTATTTATACATTTGCATAAAAACGAGCTCTGGTCCATAGCGATAGGAGTTCTCCTTAACGCTATGCAACGCTTTCTGCATTTTTTCTATAGAGTAGGCTTTCCAACACCTATTTCTACAAATATACAACCTGTCACAACCTCACTATTCAATAATTGCAAAAATGAAATGAAAGCACAGCAAGTATGAATTGGAATGGAACTGGAATGACATTTTTCTATTGACAAGATCTGGCGCACAGGAGTAACAAAAAAAATATCTTTCTTTTCTGGCCAAAAAGTGTATTTTAGTTCCACCGAGAATAGTAGGCTTTCCAACACCTTAAACCCGTCTTTGTTTTGGTGAGTAGCTGAAGTGTATTCTTTATTTTCACTAAAGTCGAGAGACTGCACTATGGAGAACTCCTAACGCTATGGACCAGCACTACATAAAAACCATCACACCACTGTAAAATGGAATATACAGTGTGCCATTTGCAATTTTCAATTAAGCTAATTTCACTGTCTTTGACTTTTGGTGCCTCTTTCTAGTGCAGGAATATGTATTCTGGATGCAATACAATTAGTGACTATAATGCTACTGTAATTAAATAGCTCCATTGTGAATAGTCATTTTAACCTCAATATGAATACACTTGATCGGGCACAATGCTTAATTTGTGATGTAGGTACATTTTCATCAATGACAATTCAGCCATTGACAAATATCCCCACACACAGCGGGAACTGAGAAGAATAGTGTGTTCCTCTGCATGCGTTATGTCCTCCCGGTAAGGCTCTCAGTCCTCACTGTCAGGTGAAGCGAACTGTTGGCGGCACGTGAATCGGAGGAGACACATGCTTGCCTACACCCTCCCTAACGAACCAACCAGTAGGGGTCAGCAGCTACAAGGGACTACAGTACACTGCAAGGGGAATAGGCTCTATGTACAGCAGCCATGTTGGAAATAAACTGGGCCTCTTCTTACTTCCTTCACAGGTGTTACCAACGTTACTAATGAAGGCTGCATTCCATTCTGGTCAAACAGAGTCAGGGTGCTGATATTGTCCATTTTGGCTCACTGGAAACACTCTGCTACACCAGTGGGTCTCAAAGTGGAGTCCAGGGACCCTAGTGGTTCCGTGAGGGGGTTCCAAATGGCCCCTTACGGATGTGTAACTCTGAGAGTGTCCATTTGTACACTCTCAGAGTTATGGGGATCCTTGAAATTAAAAAGTTAGTATCATTAGTAACACCAATGATACTAAGGAAGGAAGTAAGGAAGAGGCCCAATTTCCTTCCAATATGGCTGCTGTGCATAGAGCCTATTGACATAATGATTACATTTAGATAGGGGAAAAAAAACTATTTACATTAGACGTCCTGAATCATTGCTCTGAGTCATTTCACACCTTCCTATAGCCTGTTCCTGAGGAACAACAGAGTGGCCCTGGCTTCGGCTATGTGGTGGCCTTCCGCCCGCATGGAGCCCAGGGCTGGATGCAGGCAGCCGTCACATCCCCCGATGCATCCAGATACGTCTTCAAGAACGAGAGCATTCCTCCCTTCTCTCCGTACCAGGTCAAAGTAGGGGTGTACAACAACAAGGGAGAAGGTCCTTTTGGGCCGGTGACAACCATCTACTCAGCTGAGGAAGGTACGTGCTTCATTCATTTGTGAATGAGGCATTATAAGGCATCAGGATTGTATAAGCACATACTGTAAGCATATCATAGGCTGCACAGTTGCATCACAAACATAATGCCTAATGCATTATGAAACATTACGAGTCCAGGATGACCATGAAGGCCGCTCTTCTACAGCACGCAGAGGGTTGGACGTTCCACTAGTTAAACAAGTCTGTGTGATGTAGAAGACCATCAGAAATATTCCAACAGGTGCAGGATAAAAACATTTAACAGTACAACATTTGACCTCAAAGTGAGGTTGAAATGTTGTACAGTACTATTAAATCACTTTGGGAGAAGAGAAAACTGTGAGCGGATACAATCTCTGATCTTCTACTATAGCTCTATATTCTAATATGTGAAACATTATAGCAATTCTTCTAAACACATTTGCAGTGCAGTAAAATATCAAACACATTTTAAATTAGCAATCGCCTATTAGAGTTTGCCACTAGCTAAAACAATTTTAATATTTTCAGTAAAGCTTTGTCTATTGTAATTGTCCTAACTTAGTCACACAAATATTAAACTATGAAAATTAAAAAGCCAGATACTTCGTAGCGGATGAGTTTAATAGCATTCAGGCGCAGGTTTTACTCAAGTCATGCAAGTTACATATGCCTTCAGCCGTTACAAAAAAAGAAAGAAAAAGTGTATATTCCCTGCTTGTCAAGTAATGTAACACTGTCATCTGTCACTTCACTTGTGATCAAAACATGGTAACTCAAACTCAAAGGTGTGCTTTTGGTTGGCATGCCAGCTTCAAGATATGATAAATTTATAATGTGCTTTTCTGGTGTTGATGGCTAGTTATCTCTTAAGAAAAGAAAAGAAACTTAAAAGTATAAAATGATGCAGTATGATGCAGTAATGAAGCTTGCACACTTACAATAGGCTTATAACACAACCATCTCTAGGTCGTCCTCAGACAGACGAGCCCAAACCATGAATCCGTGTAATCTTATGCACAGCTGTCGTTTTCAAGTGTTTAATTGTCTCCGCCAGGCCGAAAGGCATGTCGAGAGAGTATGTTTTCGCCCCTGTCCGTCCGTCCGTCCGTCCGTCCGTCCGTCCGTCCGTCCTGTCTGTGTGTTAGCAGCTAATCTCTGGCACCGTTGGCCCGGTCGCTCCGAAACTGTGCACACACACTCCCTGGATGCCAATTCAGAACCTCTGCCCCAATCTTTTCACATGGGCCTGTTATAGCGCCACCAGGAGGCCAATTTGTGCAAAACCCATTTTTTTTTACATTACTCCTACAGATTTTATCCAAACGTCATGCAAATCGGTACACAGTATCTCTATAGTCATGTGATCAACACAAATCGGTCCGATTTCCCATATTCCATCCTCATTGCCTATGGTTGGCTTCCAAAGTTTGCAGGATTGGTCCGTTTTGAACAAAAAGACTCAAACTATGCACGCAGCTTGCGATTTCCGTGAATTTTCACACGCACATTCCCACAAGGCCGAGGAAGAAATGCCACCCTTTTCACATTGGCCTGTTATAGCGCCACCAGCAGGCCTAATTTAGCAAAAAAAAAATTGGAACAAAATGCCTCAAATCATGAATGCAGTGTCTGATTGCCGTGAAAGACCTAAGAATAAATGGCACCCTTTTCACATTGGCCTATTATAGCGCCACCAGGAGGCCACAATAACGTACCTGACCTGGCGGAGACCTGTGCTCCGAGGAGCACTTTTTCTAGTTCCTTTTGTTTTTCATTCCTTGTATGTGCGAATGCACATGGGCCAAAAACAGATTCAGAGAGTGTGAAACAAACGCTCTACCAATACACATCCACACCTTCAGAATTAAGACCGGGAACGCATCTGTTGTCATTTTAAGATTTCTTTGGCTATTCAAAATAGCAGATATACAAGCTCATAGTGCGGCGCCGAGTGCCGCACTATGAGCTTGTAGGAAAAAAAACATGAAAATGTGTGCAAATCTTTGAATGTATATATTTTTTTTAAAGCGAACATTTGTAACTCAAATCTTTTTTTCTGGGGAGTCTACAAATGTCTTAAATCCTAACAGTTTTCTGAAAAAACATGTTGCTATATCAGAGGTTCTCCAACTTTTCCATGTTTTTTGTTTTTTTCCATCTCAAAATGTTTTGTTCCAGCGACCAAAACGTTCGCTTTAAAATATATATATATATTCAACGATTTTTCAAAAAATTGCAGATTTACAAGCTCATAGCTCGGCACTCTGTGCCACGCTATGGGCTTGTAGATCTGCTATTTTTGAATAGCCAAAGACATCTTAAAATGACACGGATGCGTTCCCGGTCTTAATGGGTTAACAACACTGAAACCATTAGGCCAACAAACTGTGAAA
Source organism: Gymnoscopelus braueri (assembly GCF_963280865.1). Classification (NCBI taxonomy): domain Eukaryota; kingdom Metazoa; phylum Chordata; class Actinopteri; order Myctophiformes; family Myctophidae; genus Gymnoscopelus; species Gymnoscopelus braueri. Next base: position 17,525,979 of record NC_137614.1, read on the forward strand.
GCAACATAATTACACTGACTGTACTCATGCTTTCTACATCTCTCCTCCTCCTCCATGCATCTCAGAGCCCAGCAGAGCTCCAGGGCGGCTGAAGGCGAGGAGTGTGTCCGCGTCCGAGGTGGAGGTCACCTGGAAGCCCCTCACCTGGAGCAACAACCGCAGACGCATCCTGGGATATGAGGTCAGGCCAGCATATGGCCCACACATAGCAACAGTTGTACTAACGCTACATGCAGCCAGTGGTGGAAAAAGTACTCACATTTTGTAAAAGTAAAAGTATCAATACTGCAATGTAGAAATACTCCATTACAAGTAAAAGTCCGGAATTCAGAATTTACTTGAGTAACAGTACAAAAGTATTGGCATAAAAAAGTACCAAAAGTAAAAGTACTCATTATGCAGAATGTCCCATTTCAAGTTTTTAAATCTTTTGAAAATCTTTGAAAATAGCAGATCTACAAGCAGATCTACAAGCTCGCGACGCATTGTGAGCTTGTATATAGGCTATTTTCAAATGGCCTATATGTATATAGGGCTCAAGTGGTTAATGTATGTTTTGTAATAATAATCAAAATCTACAGAGTAACTAGTAACTAAAGTTTTGAAATAATTGCAGTGGAGTAAAAGTACAATATTTGCCTCTGAGATGTAGTGGAGTAGAAGTAAAAGTTTTGGAAATTGGAGATAGTACAAATACCTCAAAATTTGACTTAAGTAAATGTACTTAGTTACTTTCCACCACTGCATGCAGCTGATGAAGGTCTAACGGCCGAAACGTTGCCGCTCTAATAACGTGTATAATACGAGTTTGAGAACAGTGTGCGGGAGTTCTCTCTTTTCTGGCCTATGGATATTTCCTCCTACGCACCCGTCTGCAAGGAACTGAAGGTGTGCATGAGCCTTCACGGTCAAGAAATGCAACATAGAAATGGACACAGCCAACAACATTTGTGATATTTTGATTTTTTTTCTTCTTCCCGCAATAGCAATTGACCTTTTGAGACATTGTCTCGTATACGAGTATACATGGGAGCCAGTAATCAATGTGAGCACTTTCAAGCCCCCACAGGACGCCCAATGCACAAGTCTAGAGTTGGTGTGATATGCGATAACAGTATGCTTCCAGTAATATTATTTACGGACGCAGCCAACCAGCCATTTCAGAATTACCATTTTATACTTGCCTCTAGGAGGCAAGTATTTCTCTCTCTTTTTAACTGCCAAAAGTTACAAAATTGTCTGGTAACTATTTGGTTGTGACTCACTGGAGCTGCAATACACTAATGTAGCGCTGCTGTATTACATTCAAGAAAAAATAATTTGAAGTAGCGTGCAGGATAGAGGCAGCATAAATGTATAAAAGGGGAACATGTACAATGGCTGTCACTGTACGCGTGCCAAGGAAGGATAACCTGTATTTTTCTGTGCTGTGTTAAAGCTGCGGTACTCGAATGAAAGAGATAAGCAGGACACAGCCAGTGTGATCAGGACGGTGGGGAACAGGACGTCAGTGCTCATCAGGGACCTGGAGGGCAGCACTACCTACTATGTCTCTTTGCGAGCCTATAACAGTGCCGGGGTGGGCCCACAGAGTGCCGTCGTCAATGTCACAACCAAGAAACCACGTAAGGACCGGTGCTTAGACATTGTGATCACGAAGCAACGCACATTAGGCTGTCTCCCTTATATTGTACTTATTTAACCCATTAAGACCGGGAACGCATCTGTGTGAATATACATATTTAAACTTTATTTACTCAAATCTTTGCTTTTGGGGGGGCCCTGGAACAACGTATTTTGTGATGGGGTAGGCGGCCAAATACATATCATTTTGGGTGGTCCTTGACATGAAAAGGTTTGAGAACCACTGACATAAGTTTTTTCAAAAAAACTTAGAAGACAACATCCTATAGCTTTGTAGAATCCCCAGAAGCAAAGATTTGAGTTACAAATGTTCGCTTTAAAAAAAATATATATAAATTCAAAGATTTGTAAAAATGTACAAATCTACAAGCTCATAGTGTGCCGCACTAACATGTATGAGCTTGTATATCTGAATTATTAATAATATTTTTGAATAGCCAAAGCATGAAATAATGGCTAAAATCTAAAATGACAGATGCTTTCACGGTCTTAATGGGTTAATAATAGAATAGCTAGTCAGTCAGTCTTTGGATAGTGGTTGCTGATGTTTATGAGAGGTGTCACAGGAGAGACTGAAATGACACACGTCTCTTCCCGGTGAGCTATATGATTTTGCAGCACCACGGAAATGGTGGTGTGCATGTTTTCTCTGCTTTTATACCATTCCCCTTCCACTATGAAAAGAGAGACAAGAAAAGGGCCCTTTTTTCATGTTAGTTCACATGCAATTTGTTGCCACTTCTCACCACTCTCTAAGCATTCTGTGACATGAATATAATGGACTACAGTATATTGCCACTTTGCTGCCACTTTGCAACCAATTAATGATTTATATGTATTTAGGGCACTATTACTTTATTATGGAACCAAAGTAACTTTTGCTGTAAAGAAATATGGACTATCAACAGAAATTGTTCCACTATGTCTCGTCCTCTCCTGTACCCAGCACAAACAGAGACAGACGTGTAGGAACCCAGCTCTTACACCCACTCATACAGTAACTTCAGACTGTTGCTGCCAACTCCAACAGTGGGGATGATAAGCTGATAATGAGAAAGCTCCTTCACGCCGAGTCAGTTCTGGATGTTACTGTATATTGATCGTTTGTTGTTTTTCTGACTCGGCTCTATCCCCTCTGCCCCCTCCCTCCCTCCCTCCAGCTCCCAGCCAGGCCCCAGTCAAGATCATGTGGAACACATCCAATTCCAAGGTTATCCTGAAATGGGACCAGGTTCATGCCCTGGAGAATGAATCCGAGGTCACAGGATATAAGGTACAGTAAAGGAAGGGAGTTTTGCACGGCTTTAGAGGATTGCCTACTGTGTGTGCTTCATTGAAGATATGGCTGCAGCTCTGTGATGAGTGAATGGGACTATGGATTAGACTGTAATGGGGAATGACCCAGAGGAGCCTCGCAGCCGTGGCAGCCTGTAAAGCGATCCACTGCCTTGACCAGGTCAAAACCTAGTATATGGTTAGCCTGTATGAAATGCTGGAGGGTTTTAACATGAAATGACAGTGAACAAATGGTTGGCTAACTGGTAGCCCTCGCCAACTTACTAGTAGTTGCCGGTACGGTTAAGTGACTCGCAACAGGCTGTCTGGTCGGAGACAATGGAAGGCGACGTCCTCGTTTTGTAATTATCCAGTTCTTTTTGCCAATAGAGCCTCAAACACAAGTGTAGTATGATCTCTGCAAGCAAAGAAAACCACCAATGAAAATGTGCACAGCAGCAACCAAAAGGAAATATGCACAGCAACAGTCAATGACATCTAATTATCACATGGATTCAAAAAAATATAAAAACAAAGCTCCAGTTATCACACATCTTCAAGCCATTACAATACCCCCCAATGGGGCAATGTGCTTGTAGGAAATACTCACGGCAATGAAACAATCACCTTGTTCTCTGTACAGCTACGCACATTCCCAAATCAAATCAACCCATATTTACCACACAAACTGAAACTGTAGCACAGGTTACTCACATCGTTATTCACGCACAACTGAAATTGAAATTAAGCTGTTGGGTTACAGGCCCTTCTACTACAGTATGCACCAACTCCACCAGTGCCAATGAGCCCGTTAGGCTGGCCCAATTAGCGGCTGGAAATTAGTACAGAGGCATGGTACTGTGCAAACAAAAGGTGTGTTTATTCACCAACACAAAGATGACGGAAAATGGTGACATAGAGACAGGCGCTCCAAAACATGATGGGTGGGGTACAACTCTTTCACCATGTCCTACCACCAGCTCAGCTATTTGATCACTGGCAGCCTTTCATACTCACCTGAAGGCAATTAGTCTGGACTCCACCATGTTAAGGGTTAGGGTTAGCATATAAGGTTAGGGTTAGGGTATATATAGAAAAATATATCTCCATGAACTACACAGGTAAGTAATGATTCCTTCTTCAAATATTCCTTCTTCGCACTACTACCACATAAACAATGTTCTTAGCAATTCCAAAAGCACATCAAAACCCCCCTCTGCCTTTCTATACTATGGTCCAGCCCAATCACACTGGAAAAAGACACAACAGCAACAGGTACATGTTAAGCATGCAATCAATCATATACTTGCACACAAATAGATGTGCATAGGTAACAGAGGATCCTCTCTGTTAGGAGCCAATTAGTGCTACTGCTCTGATTGTCTGATGGAACAGGAGAGAGAGAGAGAGAGAGAGAGAGAGAGAGAGAGAGAGACATAGACTTGTAACTAAGCTTCAGCACAAGGGTTAGAGATCACTCACTCAGTGAGTCAGACAGACATTGGCATGGCCCTGCTGTTGCAGTCCACACTGGATGTGTTTGCCCGTTGGGTTTTGGCTGCATGATGTTTGTATTGTAAATGCTAGGACAGTAGAAGCAAGGGTAGAATACTTTCACAACATGTCAACAATTGCATACAGGGAATGTGCATCAACACATTATGTGGCTCTTGCCTTATACACACCAGACTAGTGTAATCTGGTGATGTCTAGCAATGTATAATAATTGATGCAACAGTCACCCTTTAGGTGTTTTACGTCACAAATTAGTTAAATACATTGGAAATTACGTACATGAAGACGGATGAAGCGCAATACGTCATACCATGATCTACACGAAACCACCCCCAGTAATTCAAGTTGGACTACATAACTGACTACATACACAATGCGATCCACAAATAACATTTTTGACTACTGGAGCAGTTATTTTTGCATCCTTCCAGTTGATTGTTTTTTATCTGGGATTGAGTGACGTTCAGCAATCTCAGTAAATATAATTGCTGTCCCTTTCTAAGCAGATTATGTTAGATTGGACAAGACAGTGGATCAACAAAGTTGAATCACAAGACAGCCAAAAAAAAAAAAAATTGGATTGATGCAAAATTGAATTGGCATTTTCCTCCTCTGTCCTTCACCCTGTCCTCAGGAGATTTAACGCAATCATGTTAAAGCAGAGATTCACTTTTGTCCGTTACAGAAGCAGTAGAGTACACGCTGCCCTCATCATGCATCACAGCCTTGTCTGAAGGTGACAGGACTTTGAGCTTTTCATGACGCATCAACAAGAACGCCCGAGTTCTGCCCACATCACACAGATGGAGGCGTTATAGCAGTCACCGTTTTTACTATGTGCTAGCTGAATGAAGGTTACATTTTTACTCTACCCCCAACTGGAGTTTGTTTGGAGAATGGAGGATCATCTGAAATGACAAGTATTGGACTGAAACTATTTGGTTAGAGTTATAAGATCTGGCACTGTCAAAACATCTCGAGGGCACGGAAATGACATCCAACCACATACAGTAGCAAGCACACAGTATAGTATCTGCTGTGACTTTCTCCCACTGCATGCGGCTGCCATGTTCTCATAGTGTCTCTCTCTCTCTCTCTCTCTCTCTCTCATACTGTAGGTGATGTACAGGCAAGACAAACACAGCCATCCCAGCGTGGTGGAGACCAACACCACCTCCCTGGAGTTGGCTCTGCCAGTCAATCAGGACTATGTAATCCAGATCCAGCCCTTCAGTGAGGGAGGGGAGGGCAGCAGCAGTCGCCAAATCACCATCCCTAGAGGTGCAGGTGAGGACAGTAGCACACCGTGGAAAATTGAAAATAGTTATCGTGGAGCTTAAATCGTTGAGAAACCCTGCATGTATGCTGCACCATACTGGTTTTGGTCATTTTAGTGTCAAGAACAAGAAGCATTGAATTGTCAGGACAGCACAGTTGCTCTCTGTATTCCTTTTGCAGCCTGAAAACTGAGCTCATTACAGAATAGTCTGCCTCTCTCCCTCTGAATGACTTCAAGTTTTCACATATTTTTGTCCTCTTCTTGCACTAATAATATGGTCTGTTTCTTGAAGTAACAAATATCACCATTTCTACTATTCATTATATTCATAGCTATTTCTTGGCGTAACAAATTTCTGTCCACCATGGTCATTTTATTTTCTAAGGAATATCATTTACATGCATGTTCTTTAAAAGACTAAACAAAATAAACAAACAAACAAAACAGTGCTGGTGTGTATTGCAGTAGCTCCTTTCAAGTGTACTTCTTTGAAATCGATGTAGGGCGAAAGTAGATAGCAGTAAGACAGTGCCACCTACTGATACATTTGTGTATCGCCAGATACCATCATTGTCCTGCATCCATAGATATGACTTATATTTTGTCTGTATTATTCCAAGTATCTATACTATAATTCACGGAATCTCTGTCTGTGTATGTGTCTATGTGTCACACAAAATGTATCCCCGTCATAACTCGGACAGTGTCTGACCGTTCGGTCTCAAACTTGGCATGTGTGTCTCATATAACCCTGAGGTGTACAGAGCCGAATGGCAATTCTAATCCCGTCCCTGATTGGCTAACCTGACCCGTGAGCTTAACTGATTGGCCGAGATTTGCATAATATTTGTGCCACATAGCGGTATAAATGGAACGACTTCCATTTTTTTGTTCCCGACATGCATGGCCTCAAATACGCTGGGTGCCGTCCCAGTAAAAATGTACTTTACTCAGAGGTGTACAATGTGCACTAGGTTATTACAACCAAAAAAAGACTAGGGTAGGATCTTCTCAGTTCTCCAACATTCACACAGGGAAACTCTGACTTGCACTTCAATGTCTCAATGTACATTCCAGGTGTCGTCGCCATAGCCGCAGCTGCAGCGCCGCTGGTCTCATCCCTGGTCCACCTTTTGCCCCTCATCCTCACAGCCAGGACTATGATACTATGACCAACGCCTCTGGGGGCCCAGTGCTAGAGCTGCACACGAAGAGGAAAAGACAAACTGTCCCACAAAGACAAGAGAGGCCATCTCTTTCCACCTGCTCCCTTCCTCTCCATCTCGCTCTCTCCCACCTCTTCCGCCTACAAAAGCCTCTTTGTGTAGGAGATCTTTTCTTTTCCCTTACTTTTATAAAAAGGAAATATTGAAAAGAACTGCCTCTTTCAGAGGCTGCTTTTATGGAGCTGAAAAGACGTCGTGACTTGACTGCAGTCTCTTTGAAACAGCCCCCTCCCCCATACCACTACCACTCTCTTAGTACCAATGGATTTTCTTGTAAGGTTTTTTTTCTCCCTTCGAGGCAAAGCGATACGTGACACACAACAGGATGTGTTTCCTATGGGAGGATGTGTGAATTCTGTCAGGTGGATGTGTAACTATTATCGACAATTCTTGGATGACTATCAACAGTGATGCTAATTGAGGAATAAAGTTACATGGACTATAAACAGAGGACATACAGTACATAACTTGTACATGTGAGATCACATTTAGATCTGAACTTCATTCAAGACATGTATACAAAGACATGTGTGAATGAAGTCATTCCTTATTCTTCTTGGACTTTGGGAGGCTTACTGACTTCTGAGTTAAGAAACCAGAGCGACCCTGACATGAGCCTCATCGCTGTATGACCATAACATATTTTGGGACCTTCATACGTTTACCTGGAATTCCTCTCTTGCTTTTATGAGACACCCACAGCTCATATCAGAACTTCAACATTGTGGGGAAATGTGACTGGAACCAAATGTCTTTCTTTTTCTTCGTTATTATTTTTTACAAAATGGTTCTGCCTCACCTGTTGGGACATTATAAGAAAATCGCATCTAAATGGCTTCCATCGAGAACAAAGAGTTGTGTTGATTGATTGATGTCTTTAATGTCTAATGATGTCTGACAAGCCAATTGGAAGTCATGGTGACTGGTGTAAGCCACCTTATTGTACACTGTATGTATGGAATCCTCAGGTCCCAAATGAGCCTTAAGTCTTTGATTATTTTCCATGTTATAATTTATTTTCCTTTTTTCTTCGACCATGTATTAAATATGGATCATTCTATAATTTAAGAATATATGGCCATGTGTTTGGATATATTTTTTTTGGGGGGGGGGGGGGGGGTTATTCATATTGGGCCCTTTGGGCTCAGCAATGCCTTTTTCCTGTTCATCTCTCATGATCAGCATTGTAACGGTACAAATGGCGGATAGATTTTTGAGGTGGTGTTTTACTGTCAACTGCTGTTTGGCATGAGAATGGTCAATGTATCTACGTTGCTTAGGATGTCTGAATGGATCAACCTGCTTTTAATAAAAATAATGCCATTTTTCACATCTCCTCCTTTGACGTGGACATAAGGCTAAGGGTTAATGCATTTCAAACTGTCATAACACTACATAATTATACCATAGCGTAGCCAAAGCTAACCATTTCCTTGCTTCCTTTTCCTTGTGAGCATTTTGCTGTGGTGTTCACCTGATTTTATGTGAATTTCTGCAGTGACCTTTTTAATCACCAGTATGGCGTTAAATAATTTGAACGCTCAAGCCAGTATAATTTGTCAGTGGTTTGTTTTCCCCAAAAAAGTTCACAGCCAAGCTAAACTATACAGAAAAGATATGTTGCCATAATGGTATTTCTTTGGTTTGTCGATGAATGTTGCTTGAAAATACTGTCATGCACATAAAACTTTAAAGCAAAAGGTCAAGCTTCAAATAGCCATTCCAACAAATGATTCTGACCTTCAAGCTACTGACAGTACCAGAAGTCCTTTTTGTCTTCTACTGTATGTTCTAAATTGGCATTGGTGGGAGTCCAGTGACAATCAAGTCTTAGGCTGCACTGAATGTAAGGACTCGCAATAAAATGTATTCTACATTTTATCAGTTAACATTGATAAGATGTATTCCAGAAGCATTCCTTCTGGTCCTGACTGACTGTTACTCAGAGATCACCTTCAATAGACCCTTTTACAGTTGCCATGTTTATGGGTAAAATACAGCTGAAAGTAATAATATTAATTGTGGTTGTGTTTTATTTGGGTGTTAGTGTGCAGGCATGGACAGCTCCTGTACAGAGAAATTAATGTTGGCACACAGAAACATAAAATGAAACCCACAACTAACATTTGATCCTTTTAAATTAAGTATCTTGGCTGCTGTGAAAAGTGTCCATTAATATGCAAAGTTAAAACTTTCACTCTAGGCTTTGAACTCCTTGCAAACCAAACAAAATCTTCAGTGAACTCACTGGAGTAAAAAAAAAAATAATAAAACAAACACCATCAAATATAAAACAGTTTGTTTGGGAATACAGCCGTCATAGGTTATCTATTTTACAAGGTACAACTATTCACTACAGGGAGAAATGTTTGGCCTGTGTGACATCTGTACCGTACTACATGACCACATGACTGATACTGGATCCATTTCATTGTGGCTTGTAATCACAAAGAAATATACTAACCCCATTTTTAGTAAAGGAGTGGCATTACATGGCATCTTGAACTATGTAGGAATTTTGTCCAATTCCCTAACCCTAACCATGAATAAAGTAGCAGTGATTTCCCTTTGGATGAGTGGTAGCGCTGGTCCATAGCGTATTGATTGATTGATTGAAAATTTTATTAGGCAAAAGAATGTAAATGCGTTAGGAGTTCTCCTTAACTAACGCTATGGACCAGAGCTAGATATTTTTCCACAGTACAGTATGCCACTCTTACCTTTAAGACAGTGGTTAGTGGAGGACAGCAAAGAGGATTCCCCTCTCACCTCATTGTGTATTTTCACTTGTTTATTCATGTAGAAGGAATGCAAGTACACTGTACAGCAAAGACACAGCACCAAGCAATGGGGAGCGTCGCACAGCTAAAGAGGAGGAGACTGCAGAGGAGAAAGCAGGTCTCTACAGTACAGACAAGAGCGGGCTAGGGGGTTCAGCTAGGTTCACCGGGGTCAGGCAGTGGTCATCCCAATCAGGATTTGGCACCGAGTATCTCTGCCACAGCCAAGTGTCTCTATATATCAGTCTGGTTGATTAGTTTGTCAGGCTTCTTCTGGCCAGACGACTGTAGATTTGCCCTTAAATGTTGATCCAAGGTTAATTTAAGAATTCACGATTTATTTTCCCTCCTTAGTGACCGATGGTAATGGAAGGACTTATGCATGTTGCTGAACACTGTAGCAAGGGCTCTCCTCTCTTGGGTATCTGGTGCCCCCTAGTGTACATCAGTACCTTTGCCACTATTCTGAAACCAGTTCACATATTCACAAGAATGCACCATACAGAACCATTTTTGCAGTACAAAGTATGCTTGGATACTGACCTGTTTTCTGGTTTGTTACAAATGACACCCACATATCTTTTGAGTTAGTCACACTTGAAAGGATTTTAAAAATAAAATATGACACAGCGTGGCTGTCCACAGATAAGACAACATGAGTTACAGTACACACACATCTGCACTTTGACTTTGAAAGGTCTGGTTTAAGTGACTGAAAGCCAATGTAACGTTTTCATAAACCTGACATAACAGCAGTTTCTTAAAACAGGCATTTTTCTCCATTAATTAGCTGACAAGTAGAAATGTTGAAGATATTAATTTAGCCAGGGGACAGATATTTGGCAAGTAATGTAATGCTAGGATCCTTGAATTAAAGGGTAACTTTACCATGTCATACTTATGCCAGTAACTTAATAACCCATCAGTCATGAAAAGTATCTTCTTAATATAAAGTTGTTGGAAGAGGTTGATACAAAAAACTGTTTGTACAATGTGACTGCTACTTACATTGGCACATTACAAAGTCTATGGCATCCTTCTAACATTCATGTACTGTACCAAAACACACCACAACTGAAGATAATTAAATATCCTGCTCCCAGATATCACTTGTAACAATTTTGTGTGGGGGTGAATTATTTTAAGGGCTGTTATTCATAATGTGCTATGAGAGTAATCTTGGGCATCTTGTAAGATGAGGACATTTTTAATTCATAGTGTGAAAGGTTTGATATCAGAGCTAAAATGAATGAATCATGAAAACAGGCACATAAGAGTCTAACCAATGTTTCTTCATAACATTAAAAAAAAACATTATAAATTATTTATATATATATATAAAATTATTATTATTATTTTAAGTTGGAAAAACACTGGAACATCAACAGCTCCAATAATTACTTATTGGAGGAAGATGTGCACGATAAAGGACTAACATGTACATGTCCTCTTTTGACATTGGGGTTAACAAAACGGAATCTGTTGTGTGCCCTCTTTCTGTGATGATTTCAGTTTCTGCACTAAAGATTTCAGTTTCCTGTTTGGGAGGCTTAATTTCCTGAACACATACACCAGAGCTCTCTGAGTTTTCTCATTCTCCATAATTTGTACCTTCTTCCTTTTTTTTTTCATGTTTGCAATGGACGTTATCAGTCTACCATATTAATCCAAGAAGTTCTGATATCATTTCTTGTTCCACCATTGTTATGAGTTAACATTAATATCACTCAAATCTAATAATGCAAGACATTATCATGCAAATGTTATGTCAAATAGTAGTTTCTGTGATGCAGAAGCGCATTTGGCAACTTGAACAAGGAGTGTGAGCCTACTCTATGTGTTTGCTACACAAAATGCCCATTATACAGTAGTACTGCATCCACCTGAATCTGAGGATAGCTAAATAATATTAAGGGATAAGGGAGGAAACCTGGACTCATTCTGAAGCAGCAACACGCACATAAAACCACATGGCCACCATTTGATTAAAGTATAACAAGAACACAGCATGTGCCTGCATTGCCCTTTAACCACACACCATTTGTAGAAATCCCTCAAAGTGACATTCACCACTCACATCACATTGGATTTTCAAAACCATCAAGGAAGGTGAAAGGGAAGTTTGGTCATCAGGATGGTTGCTTCTCCGCCTAAATGGTAGACTTGACTGACTCAGCGTCATTCAGTTCACGGTTCACTGTTGAACTGTTATACATACATAACTAAAGTAATTTCCCCAGGTAGTACTGTAATGGGTGAAGCATGAAGCAAATGTATCGATTTTGCTGGCTGCACAAGTATGAAAACTAAGGGTAGGTTTTGCTGTTCTACCATCACTAAAACCCTGCTTCACCGCATGCATTTCAACAGTACTGGACCTAAAGTCTAACGGATACTAGTGTCTTTACAAAGAAAGGTCTTTATATGTAATCGCTCACAGATGGTTGCTGTGGTGAGGTGTTTGAGTTCTACAGTTGGGGCTGGGGTGAGTGAGGTCGCCATTACTCACAGCAGGACATGCTTGAGCAGTTGAATTTGAAGTTGCAGTTGAAGTTTGGCCATCGATTTTGTCTAACTGTTTGATCTTCCAGTTGGTATTGTCAACATGGGATGCAAGGCATGGCCTCAGAGGATTTTACATTGACAAGAGTACAGATAATCTTTAAAAAAAAGTTCCCAACCTTTTCCTCTCCAAGATAATTACAATGAGGCAAGTGGTTAAAAAACCATACTGTATAGGTGTGGGAGTATTTAGTTGGCTTATCCCTTAAGCTGCTCCAGACATTAGGGATTCTTCTGGATCCACATTGTCAGCTAATCAAGGATCACAAAAGGTTGTTCAGGATAATCCCTTCCACTGCAGCATGTCCATCATGCTAATCAGCATCCCATCATCTCTTGTCACTGGAGCGATGGGGAAATATAAATAAAGCACAATTTATATTGGTTTGACAATGGTGGTTTTGAAGGCGTCCAGTTACAGAGGTTGAAAGAAGACAAGGATTTTGAGGTTGTCTTTTTTAGGATTTTGTGTGTGTGTGTGTGTGTGTGTGTGTGTGTGTGTGTGTGTGTGTGTGTGTGTGTGTGTGTGTGTGTGTGTGTGTGTGTGTGTGTGTGTGTGTGTGTGTGTGTGTGTGTGTGTGTGTGTGTGTGTGTGTGTGTGTGCGTGTGTGTGTCAGTCTCCGTCACTCGGGCAGTGATCTGTTGAAGGGCAATGTGTGGCAATCTCAGGTCGGGCACTGACACATCTGTTCCTAAAGAGGGCACTCTCACTCTTGACAGTAGAAAATCAGGACTGCAGATCAAAAAAAGAGAGAGAACATCGACCTTAATATCTTGAAATTCATAGGAGACAGTCAGGCTACAACAGTGGTTCTCAAACTTTTCCATGTCAAGGACTCACATAGTATGAAAATATTTTGTGGCAAGGACCCCATACAAGAATTTGTTTTTTACAAATTATTACACTTCTTTCAAGACTTTTTGAAAATAGAAGATCTACAAGCTCACAACGCGTCGCATCACACGCGCTGTGAGCTTGTAGAACGGCTATTTCTAAATAGCCGATGTAATTAAAGTGGTTAAACCCATTTTGACGCTGTATTAACACATTTTACCTGGGACCCCCTGGAACCCTCTCAATGACCCCTGGGGGACCCCAGACCCCACTTGGAGAACCACAGGGCTACAACAGAGCCAGCTATAATTTATTGTTTGAAGTTGAGACAGCTCCTGTACCTCAGTTTTTCCATGTGGGTCCTCAGTGGATGATTCCGTTTCCCTGACAACTACAGCCTTGGTGACCAGCATGTCTGGATGCTGTTGCTTGGCTTCCTGTATTGCAATAGCCAGGGCCTGCAAGGGAGTGAAATATTTATAATTTTTATAGTAGGAGCTGGACTTTCTCTATGGAATGAATGTAGTGATTTTTCTACAACTACAAATTTCATTTGCCTCTCTCTTGTGTTTCAGGACAACATTTCTATTTCTATATCTATATCTTCATCCAATTAGTCTTGCGTAGCCAGACGATCGGAGATCTTTGCCTACCGTTACATCTTGTGACATCTACATTCAATATAGTTGCTAAAATCATGTGTAAACAATTTGGAGATTCACACCCAGCAGTGCCTTTGATTCATACTATATGAACTAGAAGAACAATGTTAAATGTCTGTCCGTTCATTTCAATAGGCTGCTGAACAGCGTGACTTGAAGCAAATCACACCTGGGTGTTGCAATTACTGCTAATTAAAGATCAAAATGGCAGGTTATAGAGTCTCTCCGTGTGTGTGTGCCGTGCATGTGTGTCTTTTTAAGTGGTGCTGGTCCTGTTTGTGTAGTAATCAGTTGCTAATCAGTCTATCAGTCTAATAATCAGCGTTCGTGCTACAGACAGACAGACAAAGCCACGTATTGAATAGGCTGAGCACTGCATTGCAGAATCATTGCAAATACTTTAGGGCAGTCCTTCATATTGGTTTGGTGATACACATTGTTTTCAAAACAGTTAGGCGTAGGTTTGTTAGAGGCTGAGCTGACTTTATTCTAGCAACTACATTGAATGTCAGACGTTATCGTAAGTGTAACACAGGACTGTTATGTTGCTCTATTGAAGCTGCTGTTCTCCGTATGCCAGGTTTCACATGGAAGTTAATCTCCTGTGACAGCTTCAGGTGTTCTGAGGTAGGGTAGATGTAGATCACACCAATGACATTTTACTCTGCAACATTCTAAATCGGTTTGGTCTCGCTGTGAATCTGTCATCTGAACTGGCCTTTACAGAATAAAACAATGATGGATATTATCATGCAGCTGTCTTGGCAATCACTTCTCCATCTGAACCCACCTGTTCCTGGTCCACGTCATCATCTCCTGTGATTATGATCCTCTTCTCAATCCTGGTCTCTGAATACCCCCCTTTCACTGTCTGCAACACACAACAGCATTTAGACTTAAAAGGATCCCTGGCTAATAAGCCAAATATGCCTTAATACATTAGAATAGTCCTCAATAACTAAAATGTAAAATTAAAAACGCCTTAAATATTCTTAATTAATTGAGTTAATCTTTCACTCAATAGGGGCAATGTCACTCGCAAGTTGATGATGTCATTTGCTCATGTGTGGTCTAGCCCTATGGAATTTATGGAATGCATGTGCAAAAAAATCATTTAAAATATTGATTTGATGCTCATATTAACCTCAGGAAGTATCAAGTTGGTTTTTATTTTCACATGCATTCCATAAATTCCATAGGGCTAGACCACACATGGGCAAATTACATCATCAACTTGCATTGCCCCTATTGAGTGAAAGATTAACTGTTTCTAAAATAAATAAAATATGTATTTTTTATTTTAGTTATAGAGGGCAATTATAATGTATTAAGGCATATTTGGCTTATTAGCCAGGGATCCTTTTAAGAGGTATGCATCAGTCCTTTAACTAAACTACATGAACCTAGCCTGGAATCCAGCCTGATTCTCTACCTTTTTCTCACTTCGCTCCTCAGTCTGGCCAGGGTCATATTTGACTCGTATTTCCATTGCGTAGGCAAGTCAGGAAGTGACTCGAGTTTTACATTGGCCACCCTACAGACCAATCAGAAGCCGTGGGCTGTTTTCTCCCATTTGGGCACAGAGATAGGAGGCTTTCCAGACTGTGAAGCGAAGTGAGAAAAAAAAACGCTGAACGTAGCAAGCAGGCTGGATCCCAGGCTAACATGAACCCTATAGCATCCCTGTTCTGGGCAGGAAATAGACAAACACTTAGGCAGAAATAGTTGATCTAAAAGTTCACAACGCGTGTTGTGGGCTTGTAGATCTCCTATTTTTGCTACTTGACATACAGCAAACTACAGTATATAGGGGTTTAAATGATTAAAAGAAAATAGTTACAGTAGATGGGTTAATGAGAATCTTTTTTTTGATTTGTGTGAGTTTTATCATTGTACTTACTTATTGTACTTTATCAGTTATTTATTACCACTGAAACTAAACCCAGCTAAACGGAGGTCTAGGCTTCAGAGTGAAACAGCCAATCTGCCTCCTGTAGTGGAAATCAGAGGCAACAATTAACTACTTAATGAGGGTTTCCTACCTTTGTGACCTGAGTGGTTGCCGAGGTAACGGTTTCAGTGAAAAGAATAGGCGACCCGGTTGTCTCTCTTCCCAGACTACCCATATGGACCTGAGCAGTTAAGACACACACACACACACACACACACACACACACACACACACACACACACACACACACACACACACACACACACACACACACACACACAATTCAAAATCCAACATCACATGTACAGTATGGTAGTTAGTAGTTAGAGTACACTATTATGCAGCAACAGCACAGAAATACAAGTTGTATTGTTTTAACGATTGCAGGCAAATTGAGTGTTTATTTGACAAAAGATATTCTTTAGAGGCTGATTCCCATTCTAGTTGTTGAAACATTCAGTTGATCACTTTTGAATTCTAATGATGATATTTTCGATAGCATTGAAAATGACTTCTACAGATATTTAACACCGTAAAAAGATAATACTCTTGTTTTCCAGTTCCTTTTGAAATGCTATCTACAATGAGGGGTGTCCAGCCAGCCATTCAGGTCTTTGGATCACAGTCTTATATTCTAACATTGAGGGAGAACAACTCTCGAGAACTAGAGTAACAGCACTGCCGGTTCATTTTAAAATCGGAAAGGTCAGGCAGTTTTCACTCACAGGAGAGACACTCTCTCTTGTAGAATAAGGAATTTCTCCTAAGCCACCGATTCCATGATCCTGAAACAGACAGATTGTCATTAAGTGCCTTGTCCTATTGTATTATAATAAATATATAAATAAATTATAATTATAATTTCTAAGTTAAATATTTCATATTAACATTTTTGTACTACCCTTTGTTCACCACATTTTATCCACAACAAGATCAATAGTATTACTTTGATCTTGATCATATTGACAGGATTACGTTTTTCGTTACCTGATTTGTGAACTCCACAATAGTAGTGGTGACCTCTGAGCCATTGGGCTGCGTCTCGGTCCGCACGTCGGTCTTCCTCACCATTGGTGCGGCCATGATATCGCAATCGGTCCTCCTCACGGTCGGTGGGGCCATAACATCGCTGGCCTCTCTGCTTAGTGCTGTGTAGGAGGTGACACGACTTTGTGTGTCTCTGTGTGACTGCTGATCTCTGTCCACGGACGATGACACAGGCACTGACCTCTTTGGTTTTTTCGGCACAACAGGCTTGAGGGAACCAGAGCAAGCCATATTTTAATAATTGCATCTGGGACTTTTGATAAGCACTTCTCTTTGAAATAAGCTCTTCAATTATTCCCCTTCAACATCTAAGGGAAAGAGGGTGATTCAAGATCAGAAATTAGACAGAACAATGCCCTTGCTATACGTGTCAGACTGTAAAAAGCAATGATCAGATGCAACATAAATGTTCAATAGAAAAATAAACTATTTGAATCCTCCACCAGTACATCTGGCTTGGCCGGGTGCCCTAACGAACAGAATTGGCGATGTTCGAGAGTGGGAAGCCCGGTGGGGAGAGTGATCTCCGTCACTGAACTAACAGCGCGTTTCCTCCACACACGTTTACGTCCTCCCGGTGAAACTACCCACTGCCAGGTCAAAAGAAGCAGTTAGGCCGGCGTCACATGTATCAGAGGAGACACATGCTCGTCTACACCTTCTCTAAGACCAACCAGTAGGGATCAGTGGCGACAAGGGACTAAAATAATAAAAAGAAAGAAAGAAAGAAAAAGAAAGAAAGAAAATAAGCTAATGTTGGTGTACCTGACCATCGTGCCGTTTGGCCTCTGGCCTCTGGACCTCATCTGCCTGGACGAGCTTGGCTGGAGGGCTGCTACTTGCTCCTCTGGCGAGAGGATCCGACACTAGCGGAGGCGGCAGCTCAGAGGGGACATGCTGCTGCTGGTGGAGCAGGTCGATGCCGAAGCGAAGACCTCCGTCGGGTGAGAACTCTCTCTCGCCGAGCTCCGTCATGCCCTTGGAGAACTCCTCCATGCCTGTGTGGAGGTCCATGAGGACGGTGAAGTCCACCTCGGCCTCCAGGCTCGATGTAGAGCTGACCGTGATGCTGGAGCACTTGCGCTCGATGCCCAGGTGGGTCTCCTTCAGGTACAGCATGTCGTGGTCTAGGTCATCCTCCGAAACGGACCCCAAACGTCTCTCCCATGGTTCCCTCTGCATGACGGATGGGAGAAGAATGTGTAATGAATGAATCTTTTCCCACAATTTGCTGCTATAAACAAAAAGAAATGCTTTGGACGTTTGAGAAAATTTTAGGACTGATTTACGTGAAGTCATTGCACACAGGATGACAAAAATGTAAACATTTCCATCCGACGAGTGGCTGCAATGGTGTGCTTCTCCCAGCAAACCAGTTGTCCAGTTGCCTCTAAACGTTTTTCATTCAAACCCAGTTCAATTCCTGTGGGGTTTCGTTATGCTTTAAAAACTTTAAAAAGACTGACCAATAAAATTTCACATTGGACGTGGGGCCCTATCTTGCGTTGCCTTAAGCCTTACTTTGAAAAACATTATTAAACAGTGAAAATAGCCGATCTACGAGCTCACAACATGTAGATCGGCTATTTCCACTATTTTAAAATGTCTTTTAAAGTATTAAAAAATGCCAAAAAAGATTAGGCATAAGGCATATGGCACCGTGCAAGATAGGGCCCAGGGCCCAGAGTGTACAAGGGCCTTAATGGTCCATTTGGTTACATATATTTTATTATTATACACTCTCAGAGTTAAATTAACACTCAGGATTTCACAATGTAATCTAAATTTGCAGTTTGTTGTCTTGCAGAGATGAGAGCTGACTCACTGAGGCTTCGCTGAAATCCTCCTCATGAATGGCAGGTGTAGAGGGTGTCTCCTATAGACAGTATAGAGAGAAAATAACAGTCGGCAAGAAATCAATAATCAACCCGAGAACCCTTTTCAGTTTGCCGTGGTGATAGACGGCTATAAACCATAATTGAGCGTAGCTTCTGTCTTTTTGATTGCATTATCAAGAGAGGAGATCAGAACAACAGAATGAAATGGTTATCTCTGTCACTGTATTGACAATACAGTAGATTATGGTATGCTGTTTGCAGCACAACACAGGGTTGGAGAGTGCATTCATTTTATATTGAGTGAAAGCTCATTCATCGTGTGTGTGTGTGTGTGTGTGTGTGTGTGTGTGTGTGTGTGTGTGTGCGTTTTTACATAAAGCTTTTAAGCTAATTGCATTGGCTAATGCCTACAGTACCTAACTTTACTGCATTGTCATTAATTAAAAAAATGAAAATACCTGACACGTCTGACAACTGCTGCGCTTATGCCAAACTT
Organism: Gymnoscopelus braueri; assembly: GCF_963280865.1. Lineage (NCBI taxonomy): Eukaryota > Metazoa > Chordata > Actinopteri > Myctophiformes > Myctophidae > Gymnoscopelus > Gymnoscopelus braueri. Next base: position 17,545,089 of record NC_137614.1, read on the forward strand.
GAGAAATGACCCCCCCCTCCTCCCCCAGAGATTCTAAAAGCTTCAGGCTATTTTCAGTAGCATGCACATAGGATGTATTCTCAAGCTTGAATTGACATCATTAAAAATGGCTGGAAGTGCAATGGTGATGCCATGCACAGTTGAGGTTAAGTTCTAAAATATCCCAGGATTCAGATATTGATAATTACAAATACAGTACAGATGTAGCCATTGTAAAAGTCTCACTTTTTGCAGCATTGTTGCTGTAAAAATCAAGTTCTGCTCTCTTGTCAGGTAACTAATTGGTTTTGAATTGTTAAGACATTCAAATAATGCTTTAAAATATACAAATTAAGTGTTACTGTTTAGTATACAAAAAAGGTGTTCTGTACTGGTGTGGGACAGAGAGAGGATGAATACGTAAAGTGGGACTTTTACAGTGACAGCTGCTGTATGTGAATGCCGAAGCCCTGAAGCTTTTTGGCATCTCTGCAGCCAACGGTTCCACCTAATCGGTTTTCCATTGATCACTACTGCTACAGAGGTGCCAAGTCTGAACATTTGATACAAATGTCCATCTCAGCCATTTAGAAAAACAAAGAACATTTACTTTTAAGGAAAAAGCTTCAGAGAAAGATGTTTGGAAGGTCTTGCACTCCTTGCAACAGCAACCACCTTTAGTCAGGGAGGAAAAAAGGTGATGTTGGAAGGAGAGACCAGGGTGTTAACGTAACAAAGTTAAGGCGGGGCTACGAGGGCCATCAACTGTTTAAGCAATGAGGCTTTGCTTAAAGGCCTGTAGGATTCTAGGATGGCCAAGCAGATGTTAAGCTTTGCGGAGGGGAACGAGAGAGAGAGTAAGCTCCTGGGGCCATGGACGTGAATTAAGTCGGGCAATGATGCGATGCGAGGGACCGTGAGCGTTTTACCCTCTCATACACAGCCACATGGTGTTCTGAAGTATGCGTACATTTTGTAAATGGTTAAAACAAGGTTTGAACGATATCGCCTGAAGCTCATGCAATGTTTTAGTTTCCGATGATGGGCAAGCACAGAAGCGGGGCAGATGGTTTACCGCTTGCTTCCTCTTGGTTGTTTCTTGGCCGGAGTTCCTGTAGTGGATGTGGCTGGTGTCCATGTTGCTGTGTCTGTTGCGAATGCCAGTCTCTCTGGACCACTGGGTTTTCAGAGGAAGTGTCCGTGGGGGAGTTGTGTGACTGCCCGAAAACTTGCCGCTACAGGGGAGGCTGTCTTTAAAGTCTGGGTAGTTTTGAAGATGTTCTTCATGTATGAGCATTCCTCCACCTATCCACTGACTTAGTCCTGTGATATCCCTCAGGTCCATCAGGTCCTGCTGATCTACCAAGTCATTATTCTGCTGTTGAAGAGGTTGGAACTGCTGCTGAAGTGACACTGTGCCAGTTGTGTCGTGTTTGGTATCTGGTGTATCTTGCCTCACACTGTACGTGGTAGATTGCACCGCAGTCATTTCAGAAGGTCCCTCTATTGATTTCATCATTTGTGTATCCCCAACTATGTTGGTTTGGGTTTGTGTCCGAGAGTTGTCAGCATCTTTGTTCCCCTTATTCAAAGACTTTTTTGATCTCCGTGGCTTGAGAGGAACTATTTTGGTTACCTCTGAGTGTGAGTCCCCTGTTTTGTTGGAGTCTTTTGCTCTCTCAGGATTTGGGTCTTTTGTTTTCCAAGTTTCGAATTGCTTGCTGTCAGTTTCAAGTCTGCCGCCGCCGCCCTTTGGGACAGAATCCGCTGCTACCTGAACATCAAAGTGCTTTGGTCTGTCTTGAAAGTCGTACGGATACTGAGGCTGCCGCAACTCTGTGTTTTTCCTTTCAGTTCTTTGTTTGCTGCATATGTTTTCTGCCGTTGGAATGGCATACCCATTCTCTTGAACCCCATTCTTTGTGTACACGCTGTCATGCAAATGGCCATTAGTTGCTACAGCTACATTTTCCATGCAGCTTATATCCTTCAGTCTTGTGGCAGTCAGATCTGTTTCATAGTTTGGGGACACCGATCTAGATCTCATAGATTCCCGAGGTGCTAAACTGGTATTCACATCTGTTACTTTTCCATTCACACCTTCCACAGACTCCTTATGATCCCAAGGGATGACCACAAACATGTCTCGACTAACGGTAGAGTGCTGAGGGTAAGGAGAAGTCTTATTTCTTTCCACCTTAGAGAAAACATCCATGGCTCCTTCATAAACATCTTGTTTGTCAATCAATTTGGCATCATCAGTGGCCTATGTTGACATAGAGTAAACAGTTGCATTAGCCTAGCCTCAAACATTACGCTACTACTACTACTATACCACAGAAATCATTCGCTCATTCATTCACAGGGTAACTCAAAAAGACTGTCTATAACCAATATCTGAAGGACAAATTGCCATGCAAACCTGCCAAAACCTTAGATTTGGGGAATGTGTAAAAAAAAAAAAAAGACAGGAAAGAATGACGAGACCAATCAAATATAACAATTACACAACATTTTGGTATAGGAAAATAATAGGTCAATAGGGTATTCACGATCAGCACATGACTGTGGTTAGCTTCCTATAGATTTACTGATTTACTGTATATGCCACATGGTTTCTATGTCTCAAACTCTTACCGATTTCTTCTCGGGGGTCCCTCCAGGAGGGGTGGTTGAAGAGAGCCGTTTCTCCCTCTGGGACAGTTTGCTGTTGGGCTGCCTTAGAGCCCTCTTCAGCTCATTGATGCTGGCCTGGTGCTTTTGCAGGACGTCGTCTGGCTTGTCCAAGAACTGCTACTCATGTGGAGTGATCAGGGCACAAATGTAGACACAAATAGATGCATAGAGTCAGTCTATATAAATGCACAATGAGTTAGAACAGTGCTTCCGGTTTGTTTTTGTTTTTTCTTGAATGTCAAAAAAAGTTTAAATGATGGTCATCAATGTGAAAAATGTATGGTTACATGGACAAGAGATTCTGCATACATATATATGTCTAAGATAAAACTGTCTGTACACAATATGATCACAATAAAAACTAAATTACCAAAAAAAAAGAACAGTGCTTTCGGTTGCAATGCATACAATTTCTATTTATGGACATTTCCAGAATTAAACAACACAGGGATTAAACTTGAAAAAGGAACCCGTCTTTGTGGGTGAGTTTTTAAGGGGTGGCTTTCATAATTAAATTCCATGTAAAATTACATTCTGGTAAGGTGTGGTGGTGCATGTTACAAAACAAATGTCCAATCCTGTTTCTGTAGAACGAGACCAATACTGCACTGCACACTGCACAGATGGAGGACAGAGGGCTGGATGATGACCAGCTACAGATATAAACCCCATTATACTCCACTGAACATGTAAGCACTTTCAACTTTTTTTTCTACTCCCTTCTGCCCTTGGCCGAGACATCCTTAATGAAAAGCAATCCAGAGGACCTCTCCAGCTGACTAGAGCCCCTGGCTGTAGAAGAGAACATTCACTTCAACTGATGCTATCACTGAAGATTAAAGATCCCGCGATCACAGTGACAAAATGTTAATGGGGTCTTAATATTTTCCCCTAAGAGCTTTGATGTCCCTACGCTGTTTTACTAAAGTGGTGTACAACAGCCTGGCATTGTGATAAATTAGCTTTACACACTGCCTTGGTGTGTACGTCACAGCAGTTTGCTAATCTTTGCTGTTATGAAGACAGAGCTCGACGCTCTATTCTCATTTGCATTTGGAATTGTTTGCCGAGACAGAAGCCAACCTTAATCCCATTGATTCCAGAGATTTTAATATTCAGATAAAATGACAGAGGGTGCATGACGCACACTACAGTCACAGCTTTGGTTCAGAGTGAACGATGTTCGCAGTGATTTTTCCAAGTTGGAATAAGCAGACAACCTGAATGATTGAATGAGCTGTGGCAAGCAATAACTCTACAGCCGTTTCTATTTATTCTAACAATGCATCACGGTCACAATGATAGATAGGACAACACGGCACACACACTGGTGACTGAGGGTCACATAAAGTACAGCACACGGCAAAGAGAGAGCCGGGACGAGAAGTACCTCCTGTTTGGGCCGAGGGGTGGCTAGATCCTGGTCCAACAGATGGGGGAGGAGCCCAAGGCGGGGCGGTTAAGATGAGGCGGGACGGGGAGGGGGGGTGATGTGTAGTAAGCAAAGCAGGAGGTTGAGGATTGGGGGGGGGGGGGGGTGGAGGGGCGTGTGCAGAGACAAAGAGGCAAAAGTGCTGCAGGTGAGTGGAGAAGGCAGGCAGCCGGATGGACAGACAAACAGACCAAACAGTTTACTGCATTGGAAAATTCATACAAAAAAGGCAGTGGAGCCATCTCGTGTTCTGGTGCCATGGATACAGGGACCATCCCTAATGCCTATTTTAGCCGCTCGATTTTCAAGAAATGCAGACATTAATGGACTGACGCTGGACATACACGTTTGGCGGAGAAGATTATGATAAGTCTCATGCTTCTACATCCAAACATTCCACGTGGAGGGATTACAAAGCTATGAGTGATCAACCCCTCTCAGTGACCTCAACAAAATACCCACTGTAGTTATCAATACTTCAGTCCATTAGTAGATAACAGTACACACTGACAGGCACTAGTTATAGTACACTGATGAGCAATATACTGTACTATACACTAGTAGAAGTAGTGCACTGATGAACAGTATCTTTGTAGAATTATATTAAAACAATCAAATGATTCTTTAAAGGTGTCTCATTCAGTGTGCTATAATATCTATCAGCATGAAAACAGAAAATGTCACTATTAATCAACATGGTGTTTAAGCACCATCTGCTTATCCCACTAATAACAGTTAATCCCCCTGATTACAACGTACAAACAGCACTGCTGTAATACATACAGTACAACCTATTAAACAAGTGCTGACATTTTAGAACGCGTAGTCTACTGTTCCAGTTGTTAAGAGCTGAATGCCATTTAATGTAAATCTAAAATTAATATAACCTTAGAGAATGAATTCACAACACGTTAGCTCCCAAAATACCATGATGATCAATTAAGAAAAGGCCTGAATAGACCATTATTATGTATTTTATCGTTTATCCAACTAAGATGTGATCCATTAAAAAATGCTGGTGTGCTGTTAATTCCCATAGCCCTGCATACAATTGAATCTAAGAAAACATGGCAAACAAGATGACAGTTAACATTCCCTGAAGAGGCGAACTAACCAACCAAAAAACAGGGGCAGGCCATGCTGAACAAACAAGACAGTGTGCCGTGCATGACCGACAGAGACAGAGACACACACTAGCGTCCATAACCAAAATACCTCTGGCTTTGAGTCAACAGGTGAGCCTGCCTCCTCTCCCTGCAACCCAGTAGGAGGTTGGTGAGGGAGATGGAGAAAAAGGCGAGAGGGAGACCGAGAGAGAGAGAGAGAGAGAGGAAAAGGAGAGAAGCAGAATTAGCCAGGCTTGTTAACGTCACAGCGGGGATAAGGAGAGAAGGACTGTTAGAGGAGAGAACTGCGCTCGTTAAAAAATAAGAAAAAAAGCAAGTCAGGAGGAAAGAGGTCATGTTAGATTTGAGCAGCAGATTAAAGGAACAGCGAGGAAAGGAGAGGGAGCCTTGAATTCCATACAGAGCAGTCTTACGGGGAGAGGGAGGAGGAGAGGTGAGGAGAGGACTAGGGGAGGACAGAATTCAGGCCGAGGAATCAGGGACTCAGGAGAGAGAAAGAGATAGTGGGAGGGGATAGGGATTATGTTCTAAAATAAAAAAAGAACTGCAGAGAGGGATGTGGACTTGTGTTAGTTTTCACAGTTTGTGAGGGACTCTGTGTGCCGTTTATATTCGCCTTAAGACTGCTCAGTATTGTATTTACAGTTATAGGTGAATATCTATTTTACTGTAAAGTGTGCAAGCTCAATAATCGCTCACTGATTGACTCGGCTAGACACATGCCGTTATCTTGACTGACTTCATGTACAGTAGGCATTGTATGGACACATAACTATACATCTTCCAAGGCTCTTTCAGCTTATCCTATAACTTCCCGTCTTGTACCTTATGGTCCATGGTCCTGGTGGGAGTTGGGATGGCATCAGCTGTCTGGTCCTGGTCTTGATCCAGATCGTGACCGTAGTGCCGATCCCGCTCCTGTTCTTCATACTGGTCCTGGTCTTGGTCCTGAAAGTGGTACTGGTCGTGGTCGAGGTCCAGGCTACCCTCTTGGTCCAGGTCTTCCCTGGACATGAACTGGGTGCGCGAGCTGGAGCTTCGCTGGGACAGTTGGTCTGTGCTGTCTCCTAGAGCCGAGGCTGTGAGAGGAGATCAGAGCAGTGCACCAGTCAACCATCAGAGTTATAATGTCTACTCCCTCTGGCACACCTCCTTGATCTGATTCTGAAGCAAGCTAGAAAGTTGAGAGAGAGAGACAGCATATGGGAGGCACAGCTCATCCTCACAAAACCAAAGTATACAGATTATACAGAAAACTCATCAAAATGAAAAGAAAAACTAAACAATTTATAATTACAATTTAGGCATTTAGCTTTTAATCCAGAGTCACTTACAGTAAGCAAGGACAAAACAAAACAAAAAAACAAGGTGCAGAAAACACAGTGTGGGCATAATGGAAGTGGAGAGTCATGTTGTTACAGCAGTGGTTCTCAAACATCTGCATGTCAAGGACCACCAAGCTGATATGTATTTAGCCACGGGATAAGATTTTGCGCCAAGAACCCCATAAGAGAAGATTTATATTGTTAAAAATGTTGACAATTCAAGATTTGTCAAAAAGTGTATTTATTTATATATAGTATATCAGACCCAGTGTTTGGGAAACAGTGCGGCTTGGACCCCACTTTGAGAAGCAGTTATCAGCGTACTCACCTCCATCCACACTGCGGGGCAGCAGGTACCTCTTGCTGACAGAGCGTTCAAACTGCGGGGCAGGCCTGTCGATCAGAGCACTGGCCTGTCTGGTCTGGGCCTGGGTCCGCCCGCTGTAGCGGAACTTGGAGCCAATAACCAGGAAGCCCTTGGGAGGTGGTTCTGGGGAAACCAACCTATAGGATCATTCAGTTTGAGGTCAAATACAATAAAACAACAGAGGTCAAATATATATATATTTATTCGATAACTTCTACACTCCACTAACTGATACAATGCGTCACTCCACTATTATACTATAATTGGCCTACAATATGAGGAATTTGCAATTCGGGGGAGATTATTGATTCAGCCCCACGAGACCGTTGCTTCATTGACAAATCTACTGTACCAAACGAGGTTTGCTGTGCAATGGAGCATGCAGTGTGCAAAACAAATCACCCGATGCATGTGTGTGCCTGTGTTTGTTGTGTGTGAATGCATCGAACAAAAAAAACACTTACACCATTGGAGGATCAGCTAATTACTTACAATCTAAACCAAAATGAAACCTGGATTACATTTCTCTTTTCATTTCAGTACATGCAAGTGTGTGTGTGTGCGAGTGTGCGCGTGAGTGAGTGAGTGAGTGAGTGAGTGAGTGAGTGAGTGAGTGAGTGAGTGAGTGAGTGAGTGAGTGAGTGAGTGAGTGAGTGAGTGAGTGTGTGTGTGTGTGTGTGTGTGAGTGTGTGTGTGTGTGTGTGTGTGTGTGTGTGTGCGCGCGTCTTCCATGTGCATGCCATGTCCTACCTGAAGAAGGTGTGATGTTCAATGCAGACTTTCCACAGGCGCTTAGAGGCCCGGTGGTTGGGGAGCTTGAAGCCTATGGTGCTCTCAAACTGTTCATACTAGTAGGGGGTGCGTAGTGGGGTTGGGAGGGGGGGCATGGTGGAGAGGAGTGGTGCAGGTGATGAGGAGGGAGGAGAAGTGGGTGACGGAAAAAAGGAGAGTGAGAGGAAGTAGTGCGGACGGAGGGGACGACCAGTGGGTTGAATCGTGTTTACTCTGAGATGACGGGAAAAAATCAATTTAGTTTTTCTGGCAGAAATACAGTATATTCTTGTGTTCCCCGCGGCCGTTTTATTGCCATGTCAGGTACATTTTAATTCCTCAATGACCCAAAAAGGAACAATTCATGCTCTCAGGATTTCTCTGTTCTGAATGGGTGTTTCTCTAATCAATAAGTTATTATCAAAGTGGTAAGTCTAGCAGTTTTAAAAGAGAAATAATTCATCATAAGTTACAAGTAAAACTTTTGCCTCGCATGAAAATACAATTTCTTCAAAACACTACTGCTGGGCTGTTTAAAACTTACCACTGACCTGAGAAGACAAATAGTTTCATAATTTTATGGCCTGATAAAGCAGAATGAGAAAATGAAACCACAATGCCAACCGTAAAGGCCAGAGAAGAGATGGCCAACAGACAGTAAGAGTATATTATGTACCCAGCATTGACCGGGTTAATGCATGGGTCTCCAATGCGTCGATCAGCTTGTTGAGGTTTGGCACACGTGGGTTAAATAGGCGCCCCTCAGCCTAAGTACATTTACTTAGTACTGTACTGTTTTTTTTGCAAGCACATGACTTTCACTCAGATGTCACAAACAATAGAAACCATTGCCTAACAATGGCAATTTGCTCTGATATCAACCTGTGGCATTATGGCTCATTTGCACAATAGTGATTTGCTTACCAACAAGGGCACGGGTCACCAGCACCTATGGAAATCCCAGTGGGACTACAAATACTATTTTCTCATCTTTCTGAATAAATAAGGCTATGGGTATGTGATGTAAAAAAATTATCACTCTGCATTTGTAATTGTGGGATCGCTAAAGCGATCACACTACTGTTATTGTCAACACCGTTTTTTGGCCCCTAACTAGTCCTTCATACTTTTAGCTACAAACTCCGTTCCAACTCTACAACGTTCGGCCTACTTAGGACATATCGGCTACCATTTGAATTTTTTAAATCATTTGTACTTTTAGAGATATTTCACTTTTTACTTCTAAAAAACTCCCATTCATTTCAATGGAGAAATTCATACTTTTAGCTAGAAACTCCGTTCCAACTCTATAACGTTCAGCCTACTTAGGACATATTGGCTACCATTAGAATTTTTGAAATCATTTGTACTTTTAGAGATATTTCACTTTTTAAATGGTAAAAATACTTAAAAGTTGATAAAAAGAGTAAAAATACTTAAAAGTTGTAAAAATTAGTAAAAGCTACTTTAAAGTAAATAAAGTGACTAAAAATACTTTAAAGTAAATACCATGAGTAAAAATACTTAAGAGTACTTATATTGAGTAAAAATACTTAAAAGTACTCAAAATGAGTAAAAATACTTAAAAGTTGAAAAAAATAGTAAAAATACTTAAAAGTTGATAAAAAGAGTAAAAATACTTAAAAGTTGTAAAAATTAGTAAAAGCTACTTTAAAGTAAATAAAGTGACTAAAAATACTTTAAAGTAAGTACCTTGATTAAAAATACTTAAGAGTACTTATACTGAGTAAAAATACTTAAAAGTACTCAACATGAGTAAAAATACTTAAAAGTTGAAAAAAATAGTAAAAATAATTTAAAGTAAATACCCTTTAGAACCTTTCAAACCTTTAGAACCTCTTAAACCTTTAGAACCTTTCAAACCTTTCAAACCTTTCAAACCTTTCAAACCTTTAGAACCTCTTAAACCTTTCAAACCTTTCAAACCTTTCAAACCTTTAGAACCTTTCAAACCTTTAGAACCTTTCAAACCTTTAGAACCTCTTAAACCTTTCAAACCTTTAGAACCTCTTAAACCTTTCAAACCTTTCAAACCTTTAGAACCATTCAAAGCTTTAGAACCTTTCAAACCTTTAGAACCTCTTAAACCTTTCAAACCTTTCAAACCTCTTAAACCTTTCAAACCTTTCAAACCTTTAGAACCTTTCAAAACTTTAGAACCTTTAAAACCTTTAAAACCTTTAAACCTTTCAAACCTTTAACTCTACTAACACTATCAATACTCAATACCATCAACATTCTTAGCGATCCCACACTGTTTCTTCAGGAACAGTACCTTCTAGTTTCCCTTGTTACAGTATCAAACCTTGGGCACAACTGCACAAGTCGGCTCGGTTGGATAATAAAGGCAATGACGGATGCCCGGGTGATAAACTATAAATAATCACTACAGGAATAGAAACCCACAGTGAGCATAATGAATGCAAAACTTTACACCTGGCCATCCAGGCTTTGAAGTTTACACAAAGGGAGACGGCCTATTTTCTCCAGAAGCACAAAGACCCAACACACTAAACTTTAAGAATAGTACATGTACTGCATCTCCAAAAGCCATTAATCATGCTTGGAAAGATACTCTTAGATATTCTCTTATCTGTTATTATTCAGTTAGCACTGGTAGACTAGACTTCTCTTACCGTTTGCTACTGTTATAGGCCAAGATGAAGCTCAGAAGTAATACTTTCATCGAACCATGAAATGACTCATTGATGCTGCTTGGAACGGGTCATGACAGCCAATCACATAATTTCAGCTAATGTGAATTCATGAAATCACAGAAACGTGAAGTTGGCTCTTAATAATGTCATGCTTTATGCCACTTGTCTCAGCTTTGTTGGGAAGACTGTCATGACCCAAGATCTGTGCGGTGAAGTGCTGCAGTACTAATTCCATCACGATGCATTGGACAACATCAAGGCAGCGTACAGTAGCTACCTCTCCTGGTCGGATCTTGATGTAAAAGTTGCTCCTCTTGTAGGAGATCTTCAGGATCTTTGGCCAGGCAAATCGGTTGATCCTCAGCCGGTCTCGGTAGACGAGAAGCCCATTGGCACTCACACCCAGCATGATGTCAATGCCCTCTGAATCCTGACAAGGAAGACATAGAAACCATCACAATACTGTACATCCCCTGATATTGACTAAATAGTTAGATTTTGTGGAAATAATTAATATACATGGAAACAGATCTCGTAATATAATAACCACTTAAACCCCCTCTACTTAGTAAACTAATACTTAAATCTCTTTATAGCCGGCATTAGCCCATCCGCTCGGCTAATGTTCCCCCCAGAATAGGGATGCTAGGGTTCAAGTGGTTAAACAGGGAATTGTAATGCACACGTTAATTCCATTCCTGTGCACCTTGGCTTGATGCAGGTCCACTCCATACATGGAGAGCTTCTTGGCATTTTCTAGAAAGTTCACCTCTGCCTCCGCTGGCGTCATGCCCCTGTGGCACAAATGTCAGACATGATCTCAGTCATCACCTCTTTATTCTTTATTATAGTCATTAACTCTTTATTCATGAGGAATCAACCAGTTCTACAGTATCTTGCCAATAGTATCATGGACATTCAGCTTACTAAAAAAAATTGCATTAATACAAATACAAAGGTCTCATCTACCAGGACCATGAGGATCGACCTCTTTGTCTGGCCCCAAGACATTCAATTCAATTAACCCTTTAAGACCGGGAAAGCATCAATTGTGTCATTTTTAGATTTCTTCGATCTGCTATTTTTGAAAAATCGTGAAAATTTGTGCAAATCTTGGAATATATATTTTTTTAAGTGAACATTTGTAAAATATTTAGTTCCAGGGACCCCCAGAGGCAAAGATTTGAGTTACAAATGTCTGCTTAATTTTTTTTTTTCATGATTTTTCAAAAAATAGCAGATCTACAAGCTCATAGCGGGGCACCCGGTGCCACGCTATGAGCTTGTATATCTGCAATTTTTGAATAGCCAAAAAAATCTGAAAATGACAGAGATATGTGTTCCCGGATTGAATGGGTTAAACGCCTTATGAATCACATCATCATCAACAATCCTTCCAGTTAGCTCTGCACTCTGACCTGTAGTTGTGGTGCAGTTCCATCACCCTCTCCTCCAACTCACGCGTCTGGTTGGGAGCAAAGCGGAAGTCACAGACGTAGTCGGGGCCGTGCTCCTCCACCTCATAGTCGCCCACCTCAGCTTGGACTGTGTAGGACCCCAGGAGAGCGTGGGTGACAAAGGAGCAGGGCAGGCGACCTGACAGCATGTCATCCCTCAGCTGGAGACATAAGTAGTATCTGGAAAAAAGATTGGAGGGGGGGAGGGGTGCAATGTTTGCACACAGAAACTATGAAACATGGCCCAAATACAGTACTTCCACTTCGGTCTTTTTGACTACGAAGGGTAACCCAGAACCTTCCACAAGAGGTACGACATTAATAAGTTGACAACGTGTTGCAATGAGACACGTGAGCTTGTAGATTGGCTATTTTCCAAGCATTTTGAACATCTAAATAAATAAGACTTAAGAGGTTTAAATACACATGCCACACAGCGCATCACTTCATGCCACGCTGCGAGCTTGTACATATGCTATTTTTGATATGTTTTGAGAAATAAATGTTGTTGTTTTTTTATATATTTTGTTTAATTTTTATTTTTCACACAGTATACATACAACCCCCCCACATCCCTCCCCCCTCCCCACATACAAACCCACATACATAAAGACAGCACAGATAAAAATAATCAAAACATAATACAAATAAAAGGTACAAAAAATAAAGAAAAGGAACATCAAGAAGAGACAAATCTGTTGTAAAAACATTAAGTAGCTTCGAGAAATAATAGCTCTAGACCGAGATAGCTGTAGATAACAACCTATACCATCTCTGATACAGGTTGAGGTAGGGACAACGTTTCCATATAGTCCAAATAAGGTTGCCAAATCTTCAAAAAAGTGTCAAACCCATTTCTTAAACTATAAGTAATCTTCTCAAGAGGGACACAACTGTTCATTTCTGAGAACCATCTCGCAATGCCGAGGGGGGAGTCAGACTTCCATGTTATTGCAATACACTTCCTAGCCACTCCAAGTGCCACCTCTATAAATTTAATTTTGTGTCTTCTTAGTTTTGCACTGATAGCAGTGAAGTTGCCTAAGAGGCAAACTTCAGGGTCTAACGGGAAGGGAGAGAAATAAATATGTTGTAGTCGAAACGAAAACAGCCATTTGTAGCGTACAGCCTACAGTATGTTCTCCCTCACCATTGACTGCAATGTTAAATAGTCAACTCTCTGTCGCCTCTGATTCTGTCTGTGGTCAATTAATGTGTGCTTCAATGTAAACGTATAACACGGTACATGTGTTGCCAATTGACATCTCTTTGTTTTTATATGACTAAACAAAGTGATTCCCTCCAGGGTAATAAAATGCTAACTAGATACAGTAGCTAGGGCTAACAGTAATTCCTTGGGCTGTTGGCGCTTTGTGACCCTCGAACAAATCACTTTCATAGCTGGTTGTGCTGTCATCTGACATAACAAACAAACAAAGATATGTTAATGACAACACCGGCAGCGTGTTACGCTGTTGAAACAAAATAGGTGATCCCACATAGAATCGAAGGCAGAAAGCTGGCTTAATTCTTAGAACTGCTGGCAATGGTGAGGGAAAATAAATAGTAAATACGCTACACTCAAAGCAGAAGTAAGTTGGCCTTGCATGTGAGAAATTGGTATCCAATTGATGTGTGTGAAAACAGAGAAAAAAGAGAGAAGAAAGAGAGAAAGGAGGCTGGAGCGCATCAGTTTGGCGGGAGTGAAAATCCCCAACAAGGTGCTCTTTGGTGACAATATTGATGCAAAGAAAGAGATGAGACCAAGGCATTCTTGTGGAAAAATTATAAAGCCTTTAATAGTCTGGCTAATGCATAGGAAGAATAAAAAAAATACACCTACACGTTGCGGCATGCAACAATGCCTCCATCAGGGTGATGTGTGTGAAATTAAAGTTATGGGTTAACATTAAAAAAGTGGGAGCGTTGTATTCCTGTTAGGTGAACAACAGTATTAGATTGGTTTACCTAGTGATGTCTTCGATGAGTACAGAGGGGTCTGGGGGATAGAACTTGACAGAAAATCCAAAGCTCCAGGGACCAACTGCGGAAAAATATCAAAACGTTAATGACGGTAATGTTTGAATGTGCATTTGTTTATGGGCCAGTTTATGAACGGCTGTGTGCCTGTCTGCATGTGTGTGTGTGTGTGTGTCAGAGAGAGAGAGAGAGAGAGCAGGTATGTATTTTGCATACAGTATTGGTATGCAAAATTGTGTTTACTGTATACACTATACTGTATATTGCGTGTGCATTTAAATACTTTATTAGTCAAAAATGTAAACAGCACGTGGTACAGTCAGACATTAAGGCTAAAAGGATGACACAAAAAAATGTATATGCCAGCTACTGCACTTACCTCGGATTTGCTTCTTAATCTCTTTGGAGGGATCCAACCAATTCTGATAAGAAGAAGAGAAAATCCCTCTTGAGAAAATATTACCCAGCAAAACCATCCCTTAGGTCTCTTTCTCAAGCACCCCTTTCATACACTTGAAAGTCAAAATTTGACTTTGAATACATTTAATGTATTCACTGCAAAAATGCAATACAAAGTCAAATCCTCAGTGTTAATTGACCCATTTGTAACTCAAAGGCTGTACAGAGAGTTTTGCAGTGACTCAGATGATTCTATAAATGGGGATATAAATGCCAGTTAGAACCAGATGGTCTGATGTCACCGAGGCCCTCTGAGGGATGCTGCCATGGTGCTCTGTACAATCCGCATGCCACTTTGAAAGGGACATGTTGCTTCTAATCACACTAAAGGGGTAAAGGTCACTCATGTTACCCTCAAGCCGCGAGTGGGTCACACACACCACAAGACTGGGAAAAGGTCAACCAGGGTCATATTACCTGATCGATTCTAAAAGTAGCCTACAGGTCTTAAATATAAGTCAGTGATTTTAAAAAAAACTATAAAGATTCTTTTTTGGCTGAAGCTACAGCATTGTAAGCTATTATGCAATGTCAGTGATTTAGGACTTGAAGGTGGTGCTATTTTTGGATGAATTCTGGATCACAATGTCACTGCTACTACTACTACTACCACTGCTACTGCTGCTACTACTACTACTACTACTACTGCTGCTAATACTACTACTGCTGCTACTACTACTACTGCTGCTACTACTACTGCTACTACTACTGCTGCTACTACTACTACTACTACACAAAAGCTATTGAAATATTTTCTCTTTTTAGTCAAACTGAATAAATCAGTATGACCTCGGAGTCCACGAAAACTTTTTCCCTGAGAACGTTCTAAGTTTTCACGAGAAAATAAAGTTTCAGAAGCAGTAGAAGTTAAGGCTCTGAATAATAGGGCCCCATGCCCCAGGGCGATGGCAGCAGCACTGCACCACTCTCTATTTGGATGAACATTTATAATGGGAGTCTCCAAACTTTTAAGCTGTGATTATCCCAGCAGCTACTCTACATAATATACAACAGCACTAAATTAAAGCAGTCTTATTTTGACACAAAATGTAATTCACCTTGTTTGTCGTGGTGACTACATGGCCACCGACTGGGCTTTAATAATTATCAATCAAGTGCAGAAACATGAAAGCGGATGAACATAAGTGACATGCTGTGATCTGTCCCATGTGGCTTCTATTGATGGCAATATACAGTATTGACTGTAGTAGCTACTGAATAAAAGTATAGCCTTTATTACGATAATTGTGTGAACCATATTGCATTACGTTAACAGTAAAATAATGAGAATCAGTTGGCTCATTACTGAGTGAGCCTTTATGGAATACCACTAGATGAACATGTGTGGACCAGTGTGCACATGGACATGTGCGTGGAGTGACGTGTATGTGTGTGACCTTGGGGTTGTCCGTGTCGTGGAAAGACAGGCCAAAGTAGTCCCTCTCCAGCAGGTTCAGATGGCCGCACACCATGTCCAGAAGAGTTTGGCCCTTGGCAAATTTCTGTTTGCATGCACACACACACACACACACACACACACACACACACACACACACACACACACACAGCAAGTATGTAGGTTACAATATGTACAGTAGGTTCACATGCACAGACATTTATGTTTATCAAGACAGTGTCAGTGAAAAGAAAATACCAAGTACAGTACCAATACCTTACATTCTGAGGAAAATGTCACAAGCATCTACACTCTACAGTCATTATTGATTTGATCTCACCGAGTATGGAATTGGGTGTTTGGTGATGAACTGATATGTCATTATGTATATTTCTCATAATTAAATGTATGTTTCTCATAATTTAAAGTACAGATTATTTCCATTATAAAAAGGGGCGGAAAGGATCTAAAAAGGGAGACAAATACCAGCAACCTTAAAGCCCCAGCCTGTCAGGATGAGAACCTATAGGGCTCAATAAGTATCCACTCCTGTTGAGTGGGAGGAACCATGGGCTATAATATGCCCATATAAGGGGAGGAATCGCATTTCACAGCCCTGGTGCTCCATAAGGCCACACCTATTTTCCTATCTAGACCTGCAGGGCAGAAAACCAGGGCTCTGTGGGTTCCACATGCGGCCTTGGCAAATGTGTGTGTCTCCATACGCACACATGCACGTGTGCGCGCACACACACACACACACACACACACACGCAAACGCACACACAAACTCATCTCCTGGGGAAACCGGCTCCTATGGCGACAAAGCAACCAAGCAGCTGTTACCATGGAAACAGAAGTAATAGGTCCCTTCTGTCTTTGCATGCCCTCTCTCTCTCCCCCTCTCTTCTGCTCATTCCTACCTCTCTCTCTCTCTCTCTCTCTCTCTCTCTCTCTCTCTGATATGACAACCAGGCCACATATCTTTGTTCCTCCCTCTGCAATAGAAATCCAGCAGTGTAATTGCCATACATTTTAAACATTCATGAAAGACTAATTAATTAACCATTAAAACACAACCCATGCCCTAATCAAATAAATAACAGTCTAGACGGTAGACCCCACTGTCTTGTCTTGATGTTTCTCTGGGTGGGAGTACGATGCTGATTAATATGCAGAGACAGCTGCCTGGGATTTCTCGAGTAGGGTCGTCAAGAATTTATTCGATTTTCTAGCAAAATGAAAATTGCGACACGCCGTTCAGGTGGTCCCCCAAGCATGCCGACCAAATCAGGGGCTGTCGATGCGAGTCTGCCATCACTCCAATTGGCCCCAATCACATTTCAGCCACTTGTTCTATATGGGCTGATTTCATTAGCAGCCATTTGCCGTAATCCCAGAAATCCATTTTGCTGATTGCCTCAGCCATGCAAACCGGATGAAGACAGACAGCACTTGTGTGGACAGGTTAACCCATTCAATCCGGGGACGCATCCGTGTCATTTTAAGATTTCTTTGGCTATTCAAAGGCTAGCCGCGCTACGAGCTTGTAGATTTTCTATTATTTTTGTAAAATCTTGAAAATTCGTGCAAATCTTTGAATATATATTTTTAAAGCGAACATTTTTAACTCAAATCTTTGCTTCTGGAGGGGGGGGAGGCTCCTGGAACAAAATATTTTGAGATGGGGGTCCGCGGCCAAATACATATAATTTTGAGGGCCCTTGACATGAAAATGGTTTGAGAGCTAATGATATTATAGCAACATACAACAACAAACTGTTAGGATTTAAACATTTGTAGAATGTCTGGTAGCAAAGATTTGAGTTACAAATGATCACTTAAAAGAAATATATATAAATTCAAAGATTTGTACAAATGTTCCCGATTTTTCAAAAAATAGCAGATCTACAAGTGTATCTGTATATCTGCTATGTTTTGAATAGCCAAAGAAATCTGAAAATGACACAGATGCGTTCACGGTCTTAATGGGTTAAAAGACAGACCAAGGAGAAAGCAGATCTATCAAACTGAGCCACTTTAAAGTAATATAAGAGAGTGAGTACTGTAGCAGCATGGATTGCAGCAGTTGGAAAATGAACGAGAGACGTACTATACAGCATGTAGCCTGCAGGGGTCTGTAGGTGCTTCAATACAATTAACATTGTGCAGGTTATCTAGTGCAGTATCTACTGTACAGCAGTACATTTTAAATCAAAGTAGAGATCCTATAGCTCACACAGATATCAAAATAAGTCATGGTGTAGCTACCAGGGAAATCTCAATGATAAAACGCCCCAGCATTGACTTGTGATGGAAAAGCACTGTTATGGCCTAGCGGCATTCCGGAGGGTATGATTCAACATCTCGCTATACTACACTGTAGCTCAAACGAAGCGCAGTAAAGACATAGAGCAGCTCAAAGCAACGAGAACCTGAAGTATGATTCAGAACAGAGACAAAGATGGTTTGATTATCTTTAAGCTGCTTAAGAGGAGATTAGCTTGGTTCCGTTCCTGTGAAATTACGTACACAGTATTTACTGTACTGTACGTGTTAACTGAAACTTGACGAGTGACTTATTTTTTATTCTTTAAAAAAGAAAAAAATATCTCCAGTATATTTGTATTGGTCAGGTATAATCTAAGGTGAGGATTGAAATAATCATGTTGAACAATGATTTTGCTAAATAAAAAATTGCAAAATTGCAAAAATAAATATTAGCCTATTGAACCTGGAAATGAACCATGAAATAAAATGTTTATTAAAATCACAATTTCATGTGGCTGGCTGAACCAAGGCTAAGAAAACCATGAGGACACAAATTATCCTCAGGATTATAGAAGAATATACTAGGAATAGACAATAATTAACACCAGGAATGTCGTTAAAGGCATTTATGAAATAAATAATAGCTATGCACCCTCTATTTCAGACATTGCTTACTTTTCCAAGGATAATTATTATGTAATTAATTATGGATAAAAATCAATCAATATTCATAGTCTCTTGAAAATAACAAGTCTTTGCTTTAACTTGATAGAGTGGACATTGAATGAATAAGCTTCATGAGTGGTATTATCAATATAACAATGTAATGCGTAATGTCTGCGTGTGCGTGTGCGTGGGTGCGTGCGTGCGTGCGTGCGTGCGTGCGTGCGTGCGACTATGTGCATGCGTGTGTGTGTGTGTGTGTGTGTGTGTGTGTGTGTGTGTGTGTGTGTGTGTGTGTGTGTGTGTGTGACTATGTGCATACGCGCGTGCGTGTGTATGTGTGTGTGTGTGTGTGCGAGTGCGTGTGTGAATGACAAAGCATATGGACACCTAGCCTCAGGGTGAAGCAATGAGGTGAGCATGTCGTGTGGGAGTTGTTCCATTAACACCCAAGCTGGAGGTTAAGGAGTGGACCATGTAAATGCACTGTGCTCCATCAATATCCAGAACATTGTGAGCCACAGATCAATGTGGGAGAGGCTTCCCTCTGTTTATATCATCACAGCCCAGTTGTTCATCGAACATCATTACTGTAATCACTATAATAGATGCTGCTGGGTTTCACTGTATTCATCAGTGTGCCTATTTTCCACAGGACCATAATAAGATGAATGCACACATGATGTACACACAAATACACATACACAAGCACACACAGACCCTGTGCCCCTCTACTCCATTCTCTGCTAATGGTACCTTCCTCTTCTCCATCTTTCTCCCATTCCCTCCCCCCACCTCACTCCCGCTCTCTCTCCTCCTCCAGCTCTTTCCCTCTCTCATTCTATTTTCTCCCTGGACGCACATAAGAGCAGCCATACGTCAACCATATGGATTTCCTATCAAAGCCCAATACCTCTGAAGTCACTGCCTAGGTTGAAGGAGTTAGTATGCGCGCAATGTGTGTGTGTGTGTGTGTGTGTTGTGTGTTGTGTGTGTGTGTGTGTGTCAGCAACAACAAATAAGATTGAGGGTTAGGTTAATCCATTAAAACCGGGTAAGCATCTGCGTAATTTTAGACCATATTTTATACTTTGGCTATTCAAAAATAGCAGATCTACAAGCTCATAGCACTTCGTGCCGTGCTATGAGCTTGTAGATCTGCTATTTTAGAAAAAAAATGAAAATATGTGTAAATCTTTGAATATATATTTTTAAAGCAAACGATTTTAACTCAAATATTTTTATCTGGGGGTCCCTAGAACAAAATATTTTTAGATGAGGGTCGACGGCCAAATACATATCATTTTGGGGGTCCTTGAACCACTGATTATTAAAGCAACATACATTTCTCATTTAGAAGACCTTGGGTCTTAACACCTTTACCGCCGGGCCCGTAGTTCTACGGGCCGTTAAATCCAACGGTTAAGCGCCGAGCCCGTAGTCCTACGGGCTGCGGTCTTTTCGCGCATGCGCGGTCCGGGTGCACTTTCGGATTTTTTTTGATCCACTTCCGTTTCCGGTTTGATGACAGGAAATAGAATTATTTGGGATCCGGTTTCGACGATCACGCCCGCTCCCATTCTACAGACGAAACTGAAACTCAATTCTCTTCCTGTAGTTTTTTCTCCTCGCATTTCACTGTTTAACGTAATCCGCTCTAACTACAGTCATGGAAGTCCGTTTGACATGCGGTCTTCACTGGGAGATACAGGGAGATCTCGCGGATGTAAACAGACCGTTCACGGCTCAATCTTAAGGATTTTAACAAGATCTATGGCGACATGAAAAAAACAAAAAAACAACAAAAACACCTTGGCACTGGTGAGTACATTATGAGATTAACCTCTGGCGGTGGATGTGTTAATGGGTTAAAGGTGGTAGGTGATTGTAAATGTTGGGCGTGGGGGCGGGGGGGGGCGCTCCCTGTCTGTTGCAGCTCATGTATGCGTGGGGTTGCCTGGGTGACAGTTAGACCATAAAGAGCATGCAGCCGACATGAATACGGCCCAGGCAGCCAACAAGATCATTCACATCACACATCACACTCCATCATCAGCGGCGGCCAGTGCGGTTACAGCGCTGACATTCGCATGATCCATGATGCCATGCCGGAAGACCCGCCCAGCATCGCCGTGGTGGAATGCTCCGCCTAAACATCCGGCCCAACATCCACCCTCCCCCTCTTCCTGGGAAATAACATCTGACCGAGAGGCTCACGTCAATGGTCTGCAAATTGTTTGAGAAGGTGCTGGCTGTAAAATTCTAATTACATGGCCTGGACCGCTGGCGCAGCGGTCCAAGCATCTAGGCTCATTGTAGCCTGACAGCATGTCGCGGGTTCGAGTCCCGATCCCGACAGCCTTTGCTGCATGTCACTCCCCATCTCTCTCTCCCCATTTCCTGTCAGCCTACTGTCCTGTAAATAAAAGCCCCAAAAATACATCTTTATTTTTTATTCTTTCTTTCTTTCTCTTATTTTGAAAAAAGAAAAAGAAAAAAGACCATTAACAAAGACAAAAATGTAATAAAAAAAAAGAAAAGAAACAAGGCAGTTTCAAATGATATTCATTACAATGAGTTACACTGCTAGATAAACCATATGTGGAAAGTGGAAGGCATATAACTAACTACCAAGTAGGTTCAATGTGATATTTGAGCAAGATACCAAAAATTGTCTTATTTTTTTGTATAATTACAAAGTATCACTTAAATGAACGCGACCAGCATGGCTGTTCACCCACAAGAAGCTTAAAGGTTCACTGCACATGAAAACACAAGATTACTGATTACCACCCCACAAAAAATATTGTTCCCAATTCATTCTTGTTGGAGTACTGTGCTGAGTCAAGGCCTCTGTGGGAAGGATCTACAGTAACACATGCTTCTGAAAACGGTTTCTCTCTTGTCGCCCTCCAGGGCGAGATGTGAATTACAAGCATGTGTTTTTTCAAGGAAAAGAGACAAGCAGTCAAGATTTGATGACAGTGCGAAAGAAACACCTTTCCGCTTTTCCGCCCAAATCAATTCTATCACCATTTGCACATATCACTAATGAAGAAAAACACTTCCCATAGGTATAACTTGTGGCAGAATCTGACACTAATTGAACGCTTGCTAGAGGATAATTGGCTCTTGAATCGGCTCTGTCTGTAGACACAGACATGGGTCCATTAGTGAAGTATGGTTTAATTGCTGGACCGGTTGAGGCACTTTCCTCCCATGTTCTTGTGCAATCAGTGAAAGTGAGAATTAAATAACATACTGTACTGTACCTCCACTGCGGTGTCATAGTCGGAGCCATCAAGCAGAGTGACTTTGACAGGGACAGTCTTGGGCCGCTTGGAGTTTTTCTGTGGGGACTTGGAGGCCTTACTCGGAGTCTTCTCTGAGCTATCATCCATGTCTCCGTGGTCCTCTGGCACCTTTAAAGACAATAATCCTAAATATTAGGCTAACGGCTTTGTTTAGACTGCAGGCAAATTTGTTTCTCAAATACGATCTTTGGGACAGACTGTCCACACAGTTATTTGCAGGTGATCAGATGGGATTTGTGGCATTAAAAACATAAAACATGTGGGGATTTTTGTTGTTGTTGAAAGAATTAACTTAATAAGGTATTGTCTTAACATGTTTTGACTCAATTAAGTATAAAAGAAAAAAAAGATGGGAGTTGTGTTATCAGACATCGCTGACAATAGCAGATCTACAATCTCACAATACGTCACAATGTGACACATTGTCTGCTTGTAGATTGGCTATTTGTGCAGAATGACACCGTTGCACGGCAAAGTATGAATCAGCCTCAATTGTCCAGACTGAGACACAGCTCTGGAAATCAGAATCGAAACGCATTTCAAACCACCTAGGAATGTGGTTCAATCATTTGATTCGCAAAAATCTATTTCCATGTGTTTTTTGGCTGTTCATACTCGTTAAAACCAGTGAGAGTCCAATCTGGATAGGCAAAAAATCTTATTTGGGCTGCAAGTCTGAACATAGCCTAAGGCAGTCAGCCAGTTACCCCAGCAGCTGCACCTGTCTCTCCTCTGTCTTCAATTAAAATAGATTTTTATTTTTTGTTATACTGAGCCTCAAGTGACATGCGTAATTGTGTCGGGCCATGAACTGAAAGCCAAAATGATGTCTCTAATCATCTCATAGCGCCTATCAAAGGCACTATGTGTGTGTGTGTGTGTGTGTGTGTGTGTGTGTGTGTGTGTGTGTGTGTGTGTGTGTGTGCGCGCGCGCGCGTGCGTGTGTGCGTGTGTGAGAGATGTGTTAAGATGTTAAGTTACTGGCATAGCGGGTGAGGTTTGCAGTCTTGCATATCAAACAGCAAGGCGGAAGCCCCCCTCGAGTGATTGAGGGAGGCGGTGTAAAATGATCTACAGCTGCTGCTGGTTCGACATCGCTCCCACCTGATTGGTCTTCCTGGCGTCACCCTCCATCGCACTCTTCAATTCCCCAGCCGAAGCCGCCTCTGTTGTCATAGAGATGGCTTGTGATCCTGCAACCGTACATAAACACAGTCAGTCAGTCACCATCGAAACGTTCTGCTGCGGTTCCAAGGTCCGACCTGGAGTGCTTGCCAGGGCTGACAGATTGAATCTGCCTACGAACAACCTCTGTGACAGATCTTCTCTTTGTAATAAGAGTGGTTATCAGAGCACTGCTAACCTATGCGATAAATGAAAAAATAATAAATAATAAAAAAAAATATATATATTCACTCAGTGGTCCTGCTTACAGCCCTGAGGAGGAAATTCCCTACGCCGCCACATCCAGTCCACCTTTGCTACCGGCAGGCATGATGTGGTCCTTTCAGTTTGTTTAGCTTCATTTACGCCAGTGATTCTCAAACCTTTTTTTGTTTTTTTTATTTCAACGAACCCCTTTGTGACCCCAATCTACATGGAGCTAAAAATCCTCTGTGTTCCTCTGTGTAAACTCTGAGAGTTGCGGACCTGCAAGGGTCCTTTTGTTCCCCATGGTGGTCCCCGGACCGGACGTTGAGATCCAGTGATTTACGCTATGAGCTTTTTCACATTTTGGCCGTGGTATTGTGCATATGGGACAAAGATAGAGTGAGAAGAGAGAGAAGACAGGGGGAGAGAGAGAATGAGTGAGAGAGATGGAGTGAGAGAGTAAGAAAGACAGAAAACAGAATCGGTGAGTGAACGAGTGAGAGAGAGAGAATAAGCCAGGGAGAGACAGCCAGTCAGTTCTGGCTCACAGCCTCCCACAGGAGCACTCTGCATGAAGAGCGTTGGCTTCAGGAGCCTCTCTCACACTAGCAGAGGAGATAGCATGAATTACATCAGCCAGCGAGCCCTGCAGCACCACACAAGACAGACAGCAGACACAGAGACAGAGGGAGAGAGGGAGAGAGAGAGAGAGAGAGAGAGAGAGAGAGAGAGAGAGAGAGGATGGCAGGGAGGGATAGTGGGGGAGGAGAGAAAGACAGATGGGAAGACAAGGAGAAGAAGGAAAGATGGAGGGCGAGGTTTTGGGGGTAAAGAGAGGGCAGAGGGAAACGTGACAAAATTCAGGATTAGAGATACAGAATTAAGAGAGCCAGAGGTCAGTGTGGGAGTGACACAAGGATTGGGAGAAGAGGAGAGGAGTCACACAGGAGAGAGAGAGAGAGAGAGGGAGACAAAGGGAGATACCACGCCTAGCTAAGACGAGCAAGCAAGCGATGGAGACAGATGAGGCTTGTCATTTGAAGGTGACCACTGCTCAGAGCCCAAGCTAACGTGGACTCTTGCGCAATGTGTTCACCGCTGCCGATAAACTGTAAAATATATCAGATATTCCGATTAGGATGTGCAGTTGAGAAAAAATGAACTCTGTTTGTCCAAGATAAAAGCCGTCACTACGCTTATTATCAATAAAACAGAACATAAGGACAAAGGTGCAAGCTTCTCCCAGCTTCTACCAATGCTGTATTTCCCAAGATAACTCTGAGAACTCATTTTCTCGCAGTCCATAGGTCATCCAAAGTCTGAAATTACTCCTTTGAGCTAGCAATCACTGTAAATGGAATTATCATTATCTGTCTATTGTGGTCTATTATAAAGACTGTTTGTTTTAACAGACTCAAGCATGAACCACAGTAAACATAAACTACAAAGCAGAATGGACTGTGTTCCACGACCTGTTCTTCAACCTGGCCTAATTCTACATCTGTAGATTTTTATTTAGCACACAACACACTCCACTCCCAATTCGGCAACAACACACTGTAGTAACTGCCTCACAGCAAATATATCAGGTTCTCTCATGTAGTGGCACCTTTCAGAGTGTTCTCAACTATCTCCGGAGGGATCTGCGTGCTATCATCATCATTACCTCTCAGGACACAAACCATCAGCCAGAAGCATTCTCTGAAAACGGTTTCCTCTGTGTGAGATGGTTTTGTGTTTAAGGCTAACTGGAATTCCAACTAAATTACATTCTATCTTTTCCCCTGCCTATAGTCTGTATGTCTGCACTATACAGCAGTGAGTATATAAGTGTGTTTTTTTTCCAGTTCATTAAACTGCCATCATAATAGTTAGCTGTCGATTGAAGGCTTAAAAGCCTCTAATACTACATAAAAATCACAAAATAAGGGATGCCGCTAATGAGAAGAAAGGGATTAGTAAAGAACGGCTATAGGAAATGCAGAAAGAAAAAAAACTTTCACAGAAAGCCTCCATTAGGGAAGAGTGGAACATTGTATTAATTTGGCCTAATAATGTCAGGCTGTGCATTTATAAATAAGCGATGTGGATATTGTGGTATTAGACACCAAAGAAGAAGCATTTTCTCCACAGCCAGCTGTCTTTCATTGCACATCTCTGGATTTTACAGCTCAGGAGGCTGGGATGGATAACTTCTCAAGCTTTTAAGATGAGAGAACCTTGCACTGTATAAGTAGTTTAATCAAAGAGTAGTAGAGGCATTTTAACGACCAAACCTCTATTTCCATGGTGAGGGCCTGGGGTGTCTTGACTCGCTTTATTTCCAACAAAAAGGTGCGGAGAGGTATTGTATTTCAAAGAAAAAATATTTATTATTTCCAACAAATGTCCACAAGAATAATCAAACTGGAAAAGTCAAAAAATAACCTCTCAATAAATAAATAGGGTCAAAAACTGTATGCTTCCCTGAGCTCACCAAACATTCTCCATTGTGTCCAAAAACCAAGTAAAGTCACCTTAAGCTACAAGCTACACCACTTCCTGTCTAAATGAGCCTTTCAAAATAAAATGCAAAAATACAACAAACTGTTCATGATTAGAATAGAAAGGATGCTTTTACTCTGAAAGGAATAGATTCTAGAGGAAATGTATGTGGGCTAACTAAATCAACATGACACATTCCAAAATTAAATTAGTGTTATTTCAAAAGGTGTAATTAGAGGTGGAGGCTTCTAAATTTCAAATAATAATATCTTCATCTATTCCAAAATAATATTTGACATATTTTGAAAAATTATGAAAGAAGTGAACAAAACAAAGAAAACATAAAACTGGCTCCAACAAGTAGTAAACAGATGTTACACACACACACACACACACACGCACGCACGCACGCACGCACGCACGCACGCACGCACGCACGCACGCACGCACGCACGCACGCACGCACGCCTCCTCTGAGACACCGAGTGAGTAGACACTAGACAGATATGGTGTCATTTTATAATGAGCACGAGTGAGGTTGAAAATGGGTGAAGTGGTCCTTTAAGTTGTGCATGGCTGATGCACACATAGGGTGCGTTCGGAAATTACGCACCGGAGCACACTCGCCTATTAGTTTGTATTGGCCAGTGCGCTCAGTACTGTATTTTCGAACGCGCCCTTAAAATAGCTGTTTTCAGTGCACACCATCAGCGTGCAACTAAAAGGCATACAGTAACTCTTGTAAAAAAAATCCCTCACAAGGTCACAATATTTCTGAAATTCTACTACACCTGTGTGCATATTTTGCCCCACAAGTGTGTGTACAGTGCGCGCGCACGCACACGCACACACACACACACACACATTACTAATTTACAACACACAAATTACTAATTTACAATTTGTCATACAGTTATTCACTGAAAATAACTAATTGTCAACCAAAAAATTTGACATCTATTTAAAAGGAGAGTCACTGTCATAATAGTGACTCGCATCCCTTCCACCAGGCATCATTCATTTGTATTCACAGATACAATAGTCAAAAGAAAGACTTTACCACACCAGACTGAGCACTGGGTCTAAATTCAACTTTTTGCCTAATTTAACTCATGTTTTATGCAATGACAAAATGTCAAACTCTGACAAGCGAAGCAGCCCATTTACATGAACGCATACACACACGATAAAAAAAAGAAGCTTTACTGTCAGACAAACTCAAAATGTGTGTTCTACTATACGATGTATGAATACTGATAAGGCTGGCTATTTTGGTGCATAAATAACTCCTTAATACCAGCTTCAACCCAGTCCTCCAAGGAACCCTCAAAGAGACTCATGAGCTCAAGTGATTTAGTATAGTGACAATCAAAGTTAATGTGCTCTCTGTTCAAGAACACGAGAGACCATTCATACCAAATCATTTTTTGTAATCTTCTAATCAACCCTAATCTTGTCTGATCCTGCTGATATATATCAAGCCTACGTGTTAATTACACTATAATGTGGTATAATTCCCAAAGAAAGGCTACTTTGTTTAGGGACATTTTTCAATTTGACATAATAACTGTTGAAATGTTTTTCCGTGTATATCTTTCCTTCTTGCAGACACATACGTACCCTCCTAAAAATATGCATGTATTCAAAGAGTTAAGATAGTAGAATGACCTGTGGTGTAGCACAACTACAGCTCTTTTTTTACTCAGTTGCCTTGCTCAAAGGCACATCTTTCCATGGCAGGATTTCACTCTACTGTGGACACAGAGGAGCTAATGTTCTATAGTTAAAAGTTTATCAGTTATTCTAATGATTACTTTTTCTTTAAGTGTGTTAAAAAAGACAAAGACAAAGACACACACAGACACACACCACCCCCCCTGTGTGCTTTTAAGTTTTCATGTTACACTGTATCTTGTTGCTTCTTTTTTTGCTTTTTACCTCCGTTTTCTCCCCAATTTTAGTCGTCAGGCGAATTGATTGTTGTGATATGGATCTTCCTGGGTCTGAAATAAAGATTGAATTGAATTGAATTGAATTGATTCCTCCCCACTATCCTACTGACTCACCTGCCAGTGAGGAGCCCCCACCAGGAGAACCAGTAGAGCCTTCGTCCTACTCCTCCCGCCCAACACTCCCTGCTGACAGGTGCCGCCCCCCAGCCCGTAGGAATACGTGCAGTGGACAAATATCGACCCTCCCCCACCCTGCTTCCCTACCCCCGAACACGGGCCAATTGTGTTTGTGTAGACACTCAACAAAGCCGGATGCACTACGGTGGATTCGAACCCCCAACCTCCACGGTGGTGGGCAGGCACTTTACCACTGCGCCACCCGAGCGCATCTGGCTGCTTTTTAATGTTTGTTTTTATGTTATTTGTATTCTGTTGAAACTCTAAAAAGAGATGTTATATCTTAACAGGATTTACCTGTATAAATAAAGGTCTAATAATGAATAATAATAATAAATCTCTCCCTCCGGTGAATATCAACCCTGAGCAGCTGCCATCAGAGAGTGCAGCAGTAAATCACCAGGCCAACCTGAGGAGAATCCTAATATCAGGGTGTGTATCAGCTGTCAGATACTTACATCATACGTCAAGACTGCCAGGATAATCAATTCTTTAACCCATTAAGACCGGGAACGCATCCGTGTCATTTTTGGGCGGTGTAGCCGCCCCTATAAGTGGGGTTGGGACACCTCATTAGTATTAGTTTCCTGCACTGTGATTGGCCCACTTGGCCCACTTTCCTGTACTGTGATTGGCTGACTCTATTGGCTGACTCTATTCAGCACTGTGATTGGCTAGCGAGACACATGATGACATTAATAACCTATAAATAGGATTATGCACTTCCAAAAATGCATTTTTTTGGGAAGTGAGCTTCCATCACTATGATGACCACTGTGATGACCACACCACCCACTTCACACTGGGTGTGATTTTTAAAATTTCTTTGGCTATTCAAAAATAGCAGATCTACAAGCTCGTAGCTTGTAGCTTGTAGATCTGCAAAAAAAAATTAAACCGTGGAAAATGTGTGCAAATCATTGAATATGTATTTTTTAAAGCAAACATTTTAACTCAAATCTTTGCTTCTGGGGATTCTACAAATGTCTTCTTTTTTTTGAAAAAAAAATTATGTTGCTATAATATCACCCCCATCTCAAAATATTTTGTTCCAGGGACCCCCAGAAGCAAAAAGTTGAGTTAAAAATGTATATATATATTCAAAGATTTGCACACATAAAAATAGATCTACAAGCTCATAGCGCGGCACAATGAGCTTGTATATCTGCTATTTTTGAATAGCCAAAGAAATCTTAAGTGACACAGCGTTCCCGAATTGAATGGGTTAAACTCAGGTGGCTTTTCCAATCACTCCCATTTAAACTTCTGTTCTGGTCAACGCACACGTAATCATCTGTCTGAGAGATGAGGAGGAACGAGGAGTATGAGGTTCAGGACAGGTCTCCTCTGAGAGATGAGGAGTGAGGAGGAGTGTGAGGTACAGATCTCCTCTTGAGAGAATAAAAGGAGGAGTGTGTCGTTTACTGTCTCCTCTTGACAGCTTCTATCTTCTACCTACTTTACCACTGTGCCACCTGAGCACCCAACAGGCAAATGTTTATCACTAGGAAGAAATACCACTCTACCGCTGACTGTCTCCATCACAAATACATAACAGCTATCAAAAAGCTATCAAAAATATAAACGGCTTAAACAGTACATTCGTTTCTAAACATGCAGTTCATAATATGCACCATGGTAACCATGATGTCAACACGGTTAACATTTATATGATTTGTACCTTTTATTGTCTCCGCCAGGCCGAAGGTATGGCCGAGACCATGTTTTGCACCCTGTCCGTGTGTCTATTTGTCCGTGTGTCCGTCCGTCTGTCTGTGAACAGCTAATCTATGGCACCGTTGGCTTGATGGCAGCGAAACTGTGCACACACACTCCCTGGATGCCAGAGCAGAACCTCTGCCCCAAATTATTCACACGGGCCTGTTATAGCGCCACCAGGAGGCCGATTTTTGCAACAACAAAAATTTGACAGTACTCCTACAGATTTTGTAACACACATCGGTACAAAGGATCTCTATAGTCATTAAACGAATTTTCATATTCCAGCCTGGCGAATTCCGAACACTGCTGGCCCACAATAACCTAAATGACCTGGCGGAGACCTGTGCTCCGAGGAGCACTGTTTCTAGTTACAATTCATGTCATTAATCATTAGTATTAATGTCATCACCTGGGCAGATGAGTGGTGTAATTTTCCTGACGTTAAGTGTGTGTGTGTGTGTGTGTGTGTGTGTGTGTGTGTGTGTGTGTGTGTGTGTGTGTGTGTGTGTGTGTGTGTGTGTGTGTGTGTGTGTGTGTGTGTGTGTGTGTGTGTGTGACAACACGGCCAGAGCCTGCATTTGTCAGTGCAGTTTTGAGTTGGGAAAATAAATGAAAAATGCCCCCTCCAACCGCTCTGGACACCTGCTGCAGGTCGACGGTTTCACCATAGTGTTCACTCCACATAGACTTCTATGGTTAAATGGGAGCTTTGTCAGAGCATTGTCAAACGGTTTCCAAGCTCTAATTGGACAAACGCTGTTGGGGGGTGGGGCTTAGCGAACCGTCCATCATTCAACCAGCAGACTGACAGCTGATTACAGCTGGGGCGTGTGACTCCTGTCCTGCATGAACTAACGCAATGCTTCATTTCTTCACAAGATTAAGACCCTTTTGGTGATGAACTTGAAAGAACATACGCCAAGAAACATTAAGTGTGACAGCATATCTGTGGATGAAGTTCTTGAAAGACAGAGGAAATTAACTGAAGAGTTCATGGTGTGTGTGTGTGTGTGTGTGTGTGTGTGTGTGTGTGTGTGTGTGTGTGTGTGTGTGTGTGTGTGTGTGTGTGTGTGTGTGTGTGTGTGTGTGTGTGTGTGTGTGTGTGCGTGCGTGCGTGCGTGCGTGCGTGAGACGCGTGTATGTGTGTGTGTGTGTGTGTATGTGTGTGTGTGTGTGTGTGTGTGGCAGTAAAATGTTGAGGTATTTTTACTTTATTGGACTATTTCCAATTTTCAATACTTTTACTTCTACTCCAAACATCTCAAACGCAAATATTGTACTTTTACTCCATTACAATGATTTGAAAACTTTAGTTACTAGTTACTTTTTAGATTTGCTATGGGGGGCGGCCATAGCTGAGTGGTTAGTGAGCCCACCTAGGGAGCCAGAGGCCCTGGTTGCCCCAGGTTCGATTCCAGGCCAGGCCAGCATATGTGTCGATGAAATGAAATTTGTCCCTGAGCAAGACTCTTAACCCCTAATTGCTCACAGGTTCTCATTGGAAACAAGACCGCAAGGACTTTCATGAACGACCTGTTAAAAGGAATTATCCTTATCCTTATTTAGATTTAAGCTCTATATATATACCGGCTATTTGAAAATAGCCGATCTACAAGCTCACAACGCGTCTCGTTGTGAGCTTGTAGATCTGCTATTTTCAAAAGATTTTATACATTTTGAAAACTCGAAATGGGAGATTCTGTATAATGAGTGCTTTCTTCTTTTGGTACTTTTAAGTATATTTTGATACCAATACCTTTGTACTTTTACTCAAGTGAATTTTGAATTCCAGACTTTTCCTTGTAACAGAGTATTTCTACATTGCAGTATTGATGCAGTGGGTGAGTGTGGGGGGTGTGGGGGGAGTTAGTGTATCCCTCAACTCTAGAACACTGATCCAGTCAGTAAAAAGATGATAACTTTGTCTTATTGTACCATTACTTCTGTTAGAATATCTGCTACTTCTTTGGGCGGTGAAACCGCCCCTATATGTGAGGTTTGGATATTTGCACACCAAATCCTGCGCTGTGATTGGCCACCAGTGTACCCCCCTAACCCTGCACCGTGATTGGCCAATCTATTCAGGACTGTGATTGGCTAGGGAAACATGACACATGTGCATAGCCCTATAAATAAGACTATGCACTTAAAAAAAACACATTCATGGTTTTTTTTAAGTGAATCACACATTGTGGGTGGAAAGGTAAATGTATTTATTTTTTGTACATGATTGGTTGACTCCATTCAGTATTGTGATTAGCTAGCAAGACACCGCCCACTTCACACTGGGTGTGATTTTCTTTTTATGGCAGAGTAATGTCCTGTTGGTGTCTGTGTGGTGTGGAGGTAAAACACTCGCCACTCACCACCTCCGCTGATTAAGCCTGGGTTCGCCTCCCAGCAGTGGTGCTTCTGGCTTGGCCGGGAGCTCCGACGAACACATTTGGCAGTGTTCATTTGGCACAAATTGGCAGGCAATTGTGTCCTTGTCGCTGCACTAGCGACTGGTTGGGCAGGGTGCCTGTTCAGTGGGCAGGGGAACTGGGAGAGACAGACTGAACCTCTGCATGTGTTATGCTAGCCCAGTGAAAGTCCTCACTGTCAGGTGGAAAGAAGTGGGCCGAAGCATGTGGTGGTCTACTCTATCCACAGACCAACAGTAGGTGTTGGCAGCAACAGGGACCACAGTACATACTGTATGGTGGGAACTGCCAATGAAAAGAGGAAAAAATAATACAAAAAGGTAAGAAGTTGGGGGCACCCCTCTTTCTCCCACCTTTACTGTCTCTCACTGTATCTATGTGAAATAAGGCATAAACAGCCAAAAATAAATCTTAAAAAACATATATATGGTAAGATTTAGTTGCTCCAAGAACAATGGAGCACGTTGTCTTTTTTTGTGTTTTATTTCCTTAACAGCCTAGGGGCATACATAGCCTGTGCCAATAATGAGTGTTGTTTCAGAACAGATTTACTAGAACAACTGGCTAATTTACCACTGCATTGTATTTTGAGTATCATATTGTGGTACTTTCTTACTAATAAAGCCATAATTTGCAGCACAATATGAAAGATTCATTCCTTCCATCAAAAATGTTCCTTAATTGGATAAGAACTTTCAAACGGGTGCCTATTATTCATTAAGTAGCCTCGATCTCCAGGCTTTTATTGCTTAGTTTTGCTAAAAAATAAAAGCCTGGCCCAGCACGTCGGTGTACTCGGTATGAGGAAGTGTTTCACTTCCCAACCAACCAGAGTGCAGTGGGCGTCGCTCGTAATGTTGTGTTAACGGGGCGGGGGTTGACGGACAGATCGGTGAACCAATGGGGATCAGGCTCAATCTCTCGCCGGCTCTAACACCCGCCCCTCTATACACGAAATCAGGAGCGTTGGGGCAGTCTATTCATTAAAGGAGCATTTCACCCCTGGAAGAAGTTTTCGGTCTTTTAATGAAGTTTAGGAGTCAAGAAACAAGATCCTGGGTTTTTTTTGGTGAATAATCTGTGTTTTTAGATATCTAGTAATCTTCGCATTCTTCGTGACGTTAT
The DNA here is from genome assembly GCF_963280865.1 of Gymnoscopelus braueri. Classification (NCBI taxonomy): domain Eukaryota; kingdom Metazoa; phylum Chordata; class Actinopteri; order Myctophiformes; family Myctophidae; genus Gymnoscopelus; species Gymnoscopelus braueri. Next base: position 17,578,238 of record NC_137614.1, read on the forward strand.
TTGCGTCATGAGAGATATGTCTCATTCCTTTCCGCACTACATGTTGTCTTGACGCGTCTCAGTCAGACCAGCTCCAAACGACAGCCCCCGTAACACTTTGTTCAACCTTCTTTCGCCACTCGGCCACTCCCATTAGCTGCGGCCAGCGGGCAACCCCCCTTGCAGAGTGAGGCATTACTTTACCTGAGTTATCTTCTGATAGTTGTACTTGAATGTTGACATGAAATAATAATCCTGTGTAGTGTTTCATAAGCGCAAGCTTGAAAAAAAAATACAGCGTGGAGTGGCAGCGCTGGTAAACAAACACCGTCGCAAAGGCTAGGATCATAATACCAAGGATTCGACAGTGATGTCAATACTATGCGACACGGAAGTAGAACAGCAGAAAGATACCAAGGATGTCCCAGTGATATGACATCACTAACGAATCCTTGGACATATATGTAACTAGATGAACGTGTGCGAGTACAGCCAGTGTTGCCAGATATTGTGAGAGAAATAAGCAGCCAGGTCTATGAAAACAAGCCCAAAAGAAGATAACTAGGCCAAGAGCACTTTACCTAGACATGGGATATTATATATTTGAAAATTGCCGATCTACAAGCTCACAACGCTTCGCGACCCATTGTGAGCTTGTAGATCTGCTATTTACAAAAAAATCTTGAGGGGGAAAAAGTGCAAAATGTGGATTTTTTTTTTTTTTTCATTTACTTTTTATTGGATTTTTCAGAACATGAAAACAAACATACACAAAAAAAGAAAAGACTAGCACATTACTAACAAACAAACCGAACATACAAATACAAACATATAAGGGGAAATGTGGAATATTTTTGACACATATTTGTTAGGGGCTCCCTGGCACAAATTATAATTTCAGATGGGGGTCTGTGGAAAAATACATGAACATGTTTGAGAACCACTGGTTTAAACAACATTCAAAACATTTGGAAACAAGCCCAAATATCAACTACATTTTAGAAAGAAGCCGCTTATAATAAGCAGACATGGCGACACTGGCATGCTGTTTGGATGTTATTGTTGGAGATCACACCCACATGGAACCTCCCCTGCCACAAGGCACCAAAGCATTATGGTCATTGTAGTAATGCAGCAGTCCAGTCAAACCCTAGTCAAACACAAAGATTTAATTATTTTTCTGGCCATAGGGTGCAAATTTTAAATTGTGCTACTGTTATCTACTACAAATACTATTACCATTGAGTGATTGCAGTTTCTTCCAGGGGTGAAATGCTCCTTTAAGAGCTGTAGAAAAAATAATTATTTATAGATACAGTGCTTATGTATCTAATTAAAATCAGACACTGACAGGTCTGATACTAGAACTTCTGATTCATAGCCAACCAGAATGTCACCAGGCAGCATAACGGTCTATAAATGGGCGGCTTGTTTGGCATTTTATGATGATGAGTTTAAACTGTCATACAAATGAAAGCATTTCCAAGTTCATAACCAGATAGATTAGTTTATGGAGATATAATTTATATCAAACAGATAAGCGATAGATAGTCACTTCCACCCTTAAGCCTTTAGATGTTGTACACCACCCTGCCCTCACACAAAGTAACCAAATGGACCCATTTGGTTACATGTACACTCTCAGAGATAAACGAACACTGTGGATTTGACTGCATAGCTTGGACTCACCAGTGATAGTACTGGCATTACCTTTGTTCTTGGCCCTCTCTGTTAAGGAGACGTAATCTACATTCTGGTACTTTGTACTGCAGCCTAGGTTCATAAAGCTAAGCTAAAGCTAGCTCTGACCTCGGATGGGCTTTTGCTATTGTGCATCACAGGCCTGTAATGAACTGCACAAGACAACACTTTCAAATTGATTGTTGCTGAAGCACTTCACTTTAACAAAATGTGTCTTCTGAATGCGTTTCTGGCCTGATGACAACGGTAAACAACTAAAGGTGGCATTGAGCCCAAAGTCTAACAAATGACTAATTGTATTAGACAACAGAGACGGAGGTCAATGCAATATCGATGGATAAACTTTGGAGGCTCTGCAGACCTGTTCTCATTGTTTACACACACCCGTTTAGACTACTGATTGAATAGAATTTGAGCCGAGCTGCATTAAGTGAGCAACTGGTCCTGCACTGCAGCTTTTATGCATGCACCAACACCAACACATGAGATTCTAAATGCTCAATTATTAGGAACCATAAATCTGTGGAAACCGCAACTGCATTCAGCATTTTTTATATGCCTACCCCATACACTCAAAACTGTTTAGCGGGTGTAGGCTATTTAAACTCACTTTTAATTAGAAGATCGCTTGTGAGAAACAGATTTATACCATATCACCTTTGACCAAAAAGAAAATATTGCAATACCCATATTTATCCATTTGCTTTGTACTAGCAGCACCAGTTCTTAAAGGATGGGAAAGGGCAGTGACTTAATGTTATCGTCTGAACTGAGAGCAGGACTGTGTAAACACCTACCGTACATTGTATTGAAAACTGAAAATCTAAAAATGTGTCCTTCACCCATGTTATTGTATTATCTTTTATTATCTTATCCTATTTATCCTATTACATACCAGCGAAGCCTAAACTGTCAAAATAAGAGACTAAATAAGACAATAATTTGGGCTATAATAAGAATTTATATATATTTTGTCTCTTAACTATTGTATTTTCCTGTTTTTATTTATATTTTAATCAATGTGTAAATACCTACATTGTGTTAAACTGAAATTCTAAAAATGTGTCCTTCACCCATGTCATTTTATTATCTTTTATCCGATTATTATTATTATTACTACATTACTTATTACAGTGGTTTTCCTTCTTTAGTGCACTATGTGAGTTTCACTTTTTAAATTATACTGATTCAGCTAACATCCCTGATGTGCAGTCAGTGTTAAAATGTCTCTATGAATCCATAGCATCTTCAAAGCAACTGGATGTAATTTATTTCCATGGCATGCACTGTCTATTGATACGTGTGACAAAACACAAGTCAACAAGATCAGCTCCTTCTGGCAGAAGACAGATATTGAAAATCCTTTATGACAAGTATACGGATAAGCAAAACTCAGTACTGAAATCGAAATCACACACACACACACACACACACACACACACACACACACACACACACACACACACACACACACACACACACACACACACACACACACACACACACACACACACACACACACACACACACACACACACACACACACACACACACACACACACACACACACACACCTCAGTGAAAAACAATCATAGCTTGATCAGCCTGGCCTTGTCCATCTATTGCTGGACAAGGCCTCTCTCCACCTTCAGTTTCAGACTCGGCCCACATATAATTATTGAGAGCATCAAACCCTTCAGATATACTGCATGCCTGCACCAACAACGCTACTTTGAAGCCGTATTCACTGAAGTGGAACGAAGTCAGACTGCAGAACATCAATTCCTTCCCAAGCAAAACAGAGAGGGAAGAGGCAAACAATGTAATGCACTTTGAAAAGCCTCATCAACAGCAGCTGGCTGCTTAAGATATATTGCCAGATTACAACGGAAATGATGGGGAATCATTTCGGGGCAGAATGATGGCTATGATGCACCATTCAACATACCCTGTCTGTGCCTATTCGTCTTCATGCCATCCTCCAAACACCAGACTCTGCCATTTTAAGGGGACAAAAAAGTGATACATGTTGGGGTGGGTCTCACTTGCCTACAGACCTATCCTTCATCAGCTGGACAGGGAGGCAGGAGGAATTCATCAAATGTGACATCTCCGAATCACGCCATAGCAGAGCAAGGCAGATGAAAGGAAAACCGCCAGCATCTGGACCCAAGTTGTCAAAAAAAAGGAAAACTATTAGGTGCTAAACTTCACATGCTTCAGTACATTTTGGTTTTATTACTGAAAGGTCTCTTTAAAATATTGTTTTGAAAGGTCCACAAAGTTTGTTTTACTTTTGTTATGTATTATACTGCAATAAAAACTGAATTTATTAATATTATCCACTTCTACATCTTTCTGAGTAATCTCAGATTTTAGCGATATCCACAGCTCTGAGACTGGCCTCCACTTCAACCCTAGCATCCTTATTCTAGGAGGAACATTCGCCAAAATTACAAGCTGAGCTACAAGCTCATCTACAATGCGTTGTGAGCGTGTAGCTCGGCTATTTTTGGCAAAGAACCGACAGAGCCAACCCCGGGCAAGGTTACTAAGTATAGAGGGTTTAAGTGGTAAAAACAAATAAGTACTTTGACCATGCAATTCTGTCCAAAACTCTCACAAATGAGTTTCTACGGTGCTCAAATGTGACTGATGTCACTTGGCTGATAGATCTGTTTCTGTTGTAGCAGGGAACACACCATTCTCCCCAACGTATCTATGCTGCCAGCTGGCCATCCTATTTTCAACCTAACTTGATATCCATTCCCACATTCGCCAATCGCCATTAAATCCATTGATACAGCAGATTCAGTCTGAAAGGGGTATAATTCAAACTTGAATCTATTCATACAATGTTTGATAAAGAAACTGGGATGCCCTGCGGTTGTTTAAATGGTTAGATTTGGAGGTTCAATATTGCTCTTAGGGCTCTGCTCACAATTTGTTTGAAATAACTTATGAAAAGGATCACAAAACCCCAGTCCCCCCCCCCCATCACTAGTTTGAGAGTCCAAAAGTGGAGGGGGGTGCAGTGGGACTGTTGCCACAGAATAATGGCGTAGTGGGGGCATGAGCATTTTGGATAATATTAACTGATGACGTTTCCTCTGATATAGATTCTGTTAATTTGTAGATAGATTAACAACTAAAAAAGTGTTTTGGTTAGTTGTCCCCCTTTAAAGGTGATCAGAGCAGGCTTTGAAATACCTACCAGAGAAGCCTAAACTGTCAAAATAAGAGACTTAATTTGGGCTTTCACTTCTACAATAAGAAATTATATATATATATATTTTGTCTCTTAGCTATTGTATTTTCCTGTTTTTATTATTAATGTTTTTTCATGCATGGTTTATATTTGTATTAACATACTTTAATAGGCTATATATGTTTGTATTATTACTGAAAAAGCCCTTTATAGTATTGTTTTGAGAGGTCCATGAAGTTTATGTTCTACTTTTGTTATATTATGCTGCACAGAGCAATTTGCTTATAATATTACCTGGAATTTTGAGGGGTATGTATTTATGGAGACGTCTGAGAAGTAGAGAAAAGGGACACATTGCAAGCAAAAATGGCATGCTCTACAACGAGAGAACCATCTCTCTATTCTCAGGAGATAAGATTGCAATCGATTATGGATAACATGCCACTGTCTACGCACCACTCCTTTTACACCAAGGGAAAAACTATCCTCGTCATAGGAGGGCGGTGTTTAGTTCAACTGTAAAAGTTTACCCAATATACAGTACCTGTAAGGGTCCATTTGGGTTATACTTTAGGAGTTGAATAAATACTGAGGTTTTTACTGTGCCTTTTGGGCACTTTTTTATATGTTAATCTACCTTATGACTAGAGATGGGACAATAATCGTTATTATCGTTTATCGTGATCGTAATCGTTTCTCAATAATCGTATCGCAGAGATTAAACTTTTTCGTGAAATTGTCCTCATACGTGGGTGAATTAGCTTTTTTTGAGCTGCAAATTCAGTACCACACTTAAACTCTCTATACTTAATAAAACTGACCTGTAAAGAGCGCATTTGGTATGCTCTCATTTTACTCTACACAAATAAATTCACCAAAAATAGCAGATCTACAAGCTCACAACGCGTTGCAACGCAACACGTTGTGAACTTGTAGATCGGCTATTTTGGGCAAACATTCCCCGAATAGGGATGCTGTGGGTTAAAGTTAACTAAAGTGCCATTTTAAGTTTGAAGCATATTTTGATTATCGCGATAATATCTTTAAATCGCAATTATATTTCGACATGTAATTTTCAGATTGTCCCATCCCTACTTATGACTAAGCAGAAACAGCATCCTCAGCATGGGTTGTCACTGGGGTCCTCACAGTAGCGAAGCTGCAGAGAGATTTTCAAGGCACGGAGCCAGCCTTTGATGACAGAAGCAATGTGGAGGCAATACTGAAACTTTCATTTCACTTAGAATGTCAATTATTAATATTTAATATGATTAATAACCCTACTTCTGGTTACATTAACACTGTGCAGATATTAGGGACCACCACTTTGCCACCATCATCATCACTATCGCTACTAACCCTTTCTTGTCATGTTCATTGGTATCAACACCTGTGTGCCAAGACCACAGTTACTAATTCAACAATAGCATATTAAATCCAGGATATTACCGTTTGTCAAGATTATTTTAAAAGTGCTGGATGCTACGAGGCAGAAAAGGGAACAATGCCCTGGCAGGTACAGTATAGGCTAATCTAACAGAGTTAGAAAAAGAGGTTTTTCTTCAACAGTGATATTCTCAGTGTTAAGGGGCTCAGTGCTAAATGCAAAATCCAGTAAACATACAGTATTCTATAATAAAAGGAATCACGTCTCAAACTTCAAGTCATAGGGGACAAAACACTCACATTTCCACATTTGGCTCACAGCACAAAAAAACGCCTACGTGTTTCAGCAAAGAGCCTTCCTTCATCAGAGCTTTTACAGCACACAACTCACCATAAACACAAGGGCAAAGTTAACACCCAGCTGAGATCAGTACCTAATCACCAGGCAGGGACCAATCAGTTTTTGTTTCACATGATATCACAAACACAGATATAATTAGATTGATTAATGCATGCTAACTTTCCAGGAATAGAAAGCCTGCAGTTTCTATTAGCTTGGGTTTGCCATCGATGATGTCACTGGTAGGCGGGATTCTACTGTCCAGCCTGTCCACAGCCCTCCTCTGAGGCACAGAGTGAGTAGACAGAAATGGTGCCATATTATCATGAGCATTAGTGAGGACCAATTATATGAAGATAAGTTGAAAATGGGTGAAGTCGTCCTTTAACCTAAAAAGCATTTTAAGCTGTAGTCATCATTCTGTCCATTTAGGGGTCAAAATACTGAGTGTGTACCTCCAATACTTTTCTCTCTGGGTCTGAGCCAGTTTCTAGAACATTTCCTCTAATAAGCATCATGACTTTCTCAATCCCACAGAATTTTAGTGAAGAGGGTCAAACATGATTTGCTGTGAGCCAAAAAAATATGTGGAATAAGTATGATATACTTAGCGGAGTCTTCACATCTCCAGGGTCTATCTGTTGGTGTATTAGCCATTAGTCATTGAACCTGCCTCAATGAACCTATCAGGGCTACTGTATATTAACTTTTATTCTAATCGAGTTAATAGCCAGTCCATCAATCAAGCCGCGGGAAGTCTGGCTCTCGCCTCTTACTAACCGGTGGGATGAGTGGGGGTTTGGGGCTTGGCGGGCTGGAGAGCAGGGGGTGGGTTTGTGAAGAAGCGGGCATGTCAGGATGTCCTTGTCGAGGGAAAACCGCATACATACATCCTGCAAACCTTTGGCACTCAGCAGTCTTGGACGCAGAGCCCCGTAGCACAACTGCTACGTCTGCTGCAGCGTGTGTCACGACACAACAGAGATAAATGATGCGACGGCCTAGCCAATGAGCCTGCAAGCTCATCCCCTCCAGCAAGGGAGAGCAGGCCCGAGGGGGGATGCTGCGCTATGTTACAGTACATGGGCCCACTGAGTACAAGTATGTGCTCCCATGGGAGGGGTTTACACTGTAGAGGAGGGAAATGACAATGCTTACGTACAGTTAGAGCATGACCGATGCCAGATTTCTGGACCGATGCCGATCCTCGACTTTGCAGAGTCATAGAATAAAGGTTACCAGAGTTTTGACTGATTGCAAAACCTCGATATTGATTTGAAAAACTTAGATTTGGTTAAATTTGAAAACATTCGACTTACAGTTCAGTTTTTATTTATTTATAGTGCAACATCACCCCAAGGGGTCTCTGTACACTCTGTACAAGCAAAACACAATAAGCAAAGAATAAACAGTGTATACAGTATGTGCCTGCACATGATCTAACAATCAATACGCGGCAGTGCACAACTGTAAATAAATATACAAATCACAAAAGATTTATAACAAAGTATTAAAATAGCAAGGTCAGAAGAGATGGACACAACAATAAAAATCTATAAAACTAGGGGAGCCGTAATTCAAGGAAAGAAGATGGGTTTTAAGCCTAGATTTAAATATCTCCACAAAGTAGGCTTCTCTAACAGTTGAAGGAAGAGCATTGGCTCTGAGTCTGCCCCCAACAGTTTTTTTCCTTAAACCTTGTAACTGTGAGGTAACCAGCACCTTGGGAGCGTAGTGACCGTCCTGGAATGTATGGTGTTATTATTAGAGAGACATGTAGGATGGTGCAAGTCCGTTCAAGGCTTTATAGGTCAGAAGCAACACCTTTACATTGGCTCTGGCCTGTATGGGCAGCCAGTGTAATGCTTTACGGGTTGGTGTGATGTGGTCGAATTTCCTTTTTCGAGTTAGTAGTACTCTAAGCAAACAAATACATAAATAAAATGATAGATATTTTTAATTAAGTACATATATTAAACTCATACTGTATATCGATCTGGCCCTACAAACAGAAGCTGATTGGTAAACTGAACACGTGAACATTACACTGCCTCAAAACCCTGCCTCTGATCCGTTCCACGTGTGTTTTGCTCTACATATTTTTCAGTATTTATAAGCCACTCTGTTGGTCAGTCGGTTTAGTCCAAAATCTTCAATTGCAAACTGAGAACTTGTCACAACTTATCACAGTTTATGTGCTTCTTTTTTTTTTTATCTTAAAAGCACAAGGCGTACAAGCGCACACGGTTTCATGCAGTTCAGTGTCTGGTCCGTTATCACTTCTGGTCCACGAAGTTACCGTAGGAAATGTGTGTGTGCCAGACTGATAAGGGCATTGCCAGTGTCAAGCTAATCTGCAATCTGATCAAACAACCCAGATAATGGAATCTCCCAAAATGTGCAGTGAGTGTATCCGTGGCTTGATTTACGAGCTGAATCTCTAGATCATTAATCATTTTAACTAATGGTGGAATTAACCTTTGCCATTTTACCCTGCCATATAACATTCAATTTCCATCTAGTGAGGCGGCGATGTTAGGATGTGTAACTAAGCATTTGATTATGAAACTGAGGACAGTAGCTGCTCCAAGCTAGTGGGAAATAGCTGCATTCAAGGACAAAATGCAGAGGACAAGCCTAGTACCCATTAAGTCTTTTCAACAAGTTCAGAATTACTTCAAAGTACATTAATGTACAATGTCTGAACAATTTCTGAACCAATGTGGTTCTGTGACATTGGTTCAGAAACACATTACATTACAAATTACATTCATACAGGACACCACGTCCTCATCTAGGCCTTCAGTACATTGGTCACAGAGAGACGGTACTGAGTATTTGAACATAACATTGCCTTGTGCATTCAAGCAGTGTACAGTAGCATACAGAACAGAAGAGTCACAGCTGTAGGGTGAAGTGTAGTGGGTGAGCACTGGCCTGGCACATTGGTCCAGTGTAGCACAATTAAATTAACTGAATACAATGAGATGTATTCGACCACAACAGTTCACCTTAGCATTTATAGGAATATATTGATGTACTCTCTATGTTATAACTTAATGAATGTGCCAATTCATAACAATAATAAAATAAAAAAATGTATCAATTTGTACAGATCCATTTGGTTACATTTACTCTCTCAAGAGTTAAATCAACACAGAAGATTTTACTGTGTAGGCCATACGATCGCATCACCACTGATGCTAGTCACATTTCATTAACCTGATGACAGGCAAATTCTCACCCACTCCCAGCAACACATTCATTCCCTTGCCACTCTCTGAGCAAATGGAAAAACGGTTACAAAATATTATCTTGTGGATCTTGTGATTCAACATGGAAGCGGCATGGCTCCAATGTGGATCGTGGACTGCATGTGGTCAGGGACCTGACGTCAGTCGTCTATGATATGACTTCAAATTTGGGCAAGGTTTCAGCCCATCAGAGCCCCATTGACTTCCATTATAAAATGAAAGTAAAATATTTCAAAAAGTATAAAACCCATACTGTATTGGAGGTACTTTTGTGGCCTACTGGCAGCATTAGGTGCTGATCGGTTCTGCCGTTTTCGAGATTAGCTCTGGAGACACAGACACACAGACACAAAGAGAGACACACAGACAGACAATACCAGGCCTTCACTAGCCAAGTGTTACGAATTGAAAAGGCATATATTTATACAATACTCATACAATAGTAACAAGAAAATGACAGACACTGCAATGGCACTACAGAACAGTTCCTTTTAGGGCCAATGGCAGAGGCGTCACCCAAAACGATAGTTAACACAAAGCCGTCAGGCATGCCTTTTTAAGATACAGTTACTATGGGAACCATGGCACATCATCTGTCGAGTGCATTAAAAAAGTAATACCAGGCTTCTTGACAACTTGTCACAGTAGCCTCACAGTAGCCTCACGTGTGCTCTTCAAGTTGTAGCTGGGCAGAATTTGGCTGTACATGACGTATGGCACTGTACGTCACAATATCAATATCAAGGCATTTATTTGTTAAAGAAATAGTCATATTTTATTTTGTCCATATGGCCAGGACCTGTCATGCACTGTTGATTTTAATCATTTTCTTTTTTTTAATGTTTTTGAATAGGCCAAAGCTCAAGGCCACAGCATAGTGAGTGAACTTCTACTCATAAACGAGTACATTCTAGGATGGTGACGTCAGTCTGTCCGTCAGCCTGTCTGTCAGTTCACCCAAAACTTTGGTCCCAAACAAGATATTTTGAAAATTACAAGCTGATTTGTCATGGCATTTTCTGTGCACTGTCATGCTTCCCAGGGAATGAACCCAACTGATTTGGTGACCCCATATGGCCTTTCCTCTAGCACCACCCATGAAGTACACTTCCTCCAAATGAGTTAGTATTGTCAGACTGTGTCGGACAGTTACTCCAATACATCCGTTGGTTTGCGGTGTGGTGACCCACTGAGGTAACGCATCATTTCTTTGTTTGCCAAATGTCAAAGAACAAAACAAAAACAGCGGGGTCTACTGTATTTATTTGGGAGCCTTCCATATTAGCTTTATACAGAAACATGACATCATACTATGATCAAGCGGCATAATCAAATTTGATTAATTAAAACACCGTCCTCACATTGATTTATCCGAGACTTGGTGTGCAGGAGGACGCACAATGCTTTTGATCAATTCATTATTAATTTTGTTTAGTTCAATCCATGAAATATAAAGAATGCTTCTGCACACTATAGCTCCATGCAAAGTTTTAAAGGTAAAGCTAATATTTCTGTCCATTTTATGTGTAACCCTGGTGGTTGTGTGCCAAATGAGAATGTAATAGTCAGTACAAATATAATAATAATAGAGTCTGCACAATGTTTTTAGCTCTCACTGACTGTAGAGGTCAGATCCATGTTTTGATCAGGATCAATAGATGGTGCCTCGAGGATTTTATCATTGCAAGTATGCGGCCGACGGCCATAGCCTTAGAGAGGCTCAGAGGCCGTCTGGTAATCAGGAGGTCACCAGTTTGCCTCCTTTCCCCAGCCTATGTGTCTGTATCCCTGAGCAAGGCACAACTTCTCCCCAATAGCATGCACTCATCATAACCATCTGAGTAGCCATCAACTGGGTGAAGCGGGAATATATGGTGTCCAAAAAAAATTAAGAATTGGGCTAATACAAATTCAAGCAATTTTGTAATTTGCACACTATACATTAGTTTCCCACAATGTGTCTGGCAAAATTTGCAGAGCACCTGAAACCCTGCCCATTTTCACAGATAGCCAATCACTGTGGAATCTGGGTATGAATTTCAATTCAACCTTTTTAGGAAAAAATAAGTAAGCCGCCCTGATTTAGCCATCTGAAAGAGGGATTCCCACAATATCCTAACATCCTAACAGCTGTTTGGAGGAAGCGTGCCATGGCCTTCAGGCCAAAATGTTTATCTCAATTTTATATCGAAATCTAGATTGCCATGAAATCTGCTCAGAGCATTCATGCTCACTGGAGAATGAACCTTAACCATTGAGTGATGTCATGATCTTTCCTCCATGTCAAACAGCACACAGTAGACTTTTAGTTATGGTCATTTATTTTCATAAACTTAGAGCTTTTAATGTTGTTTGATATGTGTTATCCTTCAGTGAATAGACACAATATTTACACATCCCACCCCCTACGCACTCCACAATAATATTAATCTTTTCTCTCTTTGTTTCTTTCTAATATTATTCATCCTGGTAGTGAGGGGCTCTAAGGATGGCAATGTCAAATGGGGTTCAACCCCATTTGGTCCAGCTGTAGCATTCTTGTCTTGTTTATGTATGTTCTCTCTATTAGACTTCTTTGGCATTATTGGAGTGCGTAAAGCACACAGGTCCAAACTGTATACTGTAGATCTAACATACAGTATGTTGAACTTATTAAGATTAAGTACAGGGTACAGTATCATGTTGTTTAATATTACAGTTCATAATCATGACTGATATTAAAGTGCAACAGAAAAGATCATGACACAGTATTCATCAAAGCACCATTTGGGGATTTGTTTTACAATATTTTGAATGGTTATGCGGGATTGTAAAGAGAAATAAAAAGCCTGCTTTACACAATTACTCGAAATAACCTAACATTCACACAGCTTCATATTTTGCACTAAGAATTTGTGAATAAATCTGTTCTCAACATGGTCAAAGGTTTGCCAGAAAGTGCAATGTCTTGCTGAGTTTGAAAGCAATGAATAATTTCTGTTGATAATGCAAAACGTGACAATATTTATTCCCTGCCTTCATTCATAATGTGACTTTGAATGGCCTTACTTAAAAGTGTGTGAGGTTATCTGGCAGAGAATCCAATTTGGCTGTGAACAGACAACTGGCCGAAGTTCAATGAACTATTACAAATCGATCATACTGTAGGATGACTTGAAATAGGACTCTAGGGAGGCATTGTGGCACGGTGTTTTACCCGGAGAGACATGGACGCAAACGTAGATGCATGTGTACTCACTCAGGTATTCACACGCATAAGGCATAGGTACTAACATAACTGTAAAGTGCCACTGTGTTTACACAGTGGCACAGATACATGTAAATGCATTTGAGTATGCACACACAAAGACACATTCAAGCACCCATTTACATAAGCACTCACATTCACATTCACTCACATGTACAATGTACAATGCACTGACTTTTATCTTTTTATTGTGTTTTTTTTCTAGCACCTTAACTAACATCCATATGTATATCATGCACAGTATACGTCTGCTGCTATGCTCACGCACCTGTATATCTTATCTCAGGTACCATGTGTAAATATGTAGATAACTCGTTTGATCTCATCCCCCCCCCTCTTCTTCTTCCCTTTCTTTCTTTCTATGTAAATAACGATACGATGGGAACTATGCACAAAGACGAATTTCACCCATTTTTTTACTCCTGTAAACCTGTGATGTGACAGTAAAGCTGATTCTGACACACACACACACACACACACACACACACACACACACACACACACACACACACACACACACACACACACACACACACACACACACACACACACACACACACACACACACACACACACACACACACACACACACACACACACACACACACACACACACACACACACACACACACAAGTCTTGTAGTTGTACATGTGACCCTTACCTTTACCCTTAGGGCAAGTCCTGTATACTATAGTGACAGATTGCACAGAGGTTACGTATCAACTAAAAGGTAATGGAGTTCGCTCTGGAAACACCACTTCAATGTCCACCATAACCCTTGCTAAGCCCTCTCCATTATTAACAAAAGCCCAGGTTGAATGTCTGCAACATCTAAACTGTCACAGATAAGGGGACATTGCTCTGTGGGAAATGTGGCATGTAATTCCATTATATTCACTCACAGAGGAAAACCTTGAACCACCTTGACAAGAGCCTACCAAAATACAGTAGATATTGCACAATATCCCCGTAGGTGTTGCGTTCGAAACCGCAAGATACAAAAACACAAACCATACTTGCCCTTTAATGATAAAAGTGAGGGGGTGTAACCGAGGAGAGCAGACAGCTTTTGAGTGCAGTAATAGGAACACCATTACAATGCACACACCAGGGAGGCTGAAATGGGAGCATTAGAAAGTGAGGAGAATAAGGGATGGATGGATGGATGGATGGATGGACAGACAGACATGAGTTTGATAATCATGTCACCACTCCACCTTCATCCACAAATGTAAGAGTAGAACACACTCAAAAATACATACATGCAACTATGCAAACACGCACACGCGCACACACACACACACACACACACACACACACACACACACACACACACACACACACACACACACACACACACACACACACACACACACACACACACACACACACACACACACACACACACACACACACACACACACACACACACACACACAGTGTAATACTCAAGAGATATAGGCTACATGCTGAAATAAAACGAAATGCCAATCTTTGGGTTAGCCTATGGCATTGGCTGGATTGGAGCTACAGGAGTGAGGGTGTGTGTGTCTAGGAAGAGAACTAGTACAACAGATGGATGTAATACTGATAATGGAGAGATTTACAATCTCACATATTCAAAAGTATCTCAAATTAAATGTCTCAATAGTGCGATTAAATGGGGCATTATCTTAAATAAACATTTTAGCACTGTTCAACATTATTCCTTGCCAATGACATATTTTCTGCATGTGCATTTAGCATGGGAATCAAATAATATTTGTTTATGGCAGATAATCATAAAGGAGACATAAGGAACAACCCATAACCTCACCCTCCTAAACCCATTGCATTTTAAGCATTTAGCAATCTTATCCTGTATCTGAAACAGAGTTTTAGGTGGCTGTTGTTGTGGTGGTAAAATAGACACATTCCCCAATGTTCACTTCCATTATTATTAGGGTTTTGAGTTAGGAGCACTCAAGGTTATGAAAAATGCTTAGACTAGGCTATACTTTCTTGTATTACATAAACATTTAGATTCAAATACTGAAAGTGGTCGCTCGGGTGGCGCAGTGGTAAAGTCCCTGCCCACCACCACCGAGATTGTGGGTTCGAATCCACCATGGTGTATCCAATTGCCCCCGTATTCGGGGGAGGGAAGCCAGGCGTACTCCTACGGGCTGGGGCGGCACCTGTCAGTGGGGAGTGTTGGGCGGAAGGAGTAGGACGAAGGCCCTACATCCTCCTGGTGGGGGCTCCTCACTGGCAGGAGAGTCAGTAAGATACAACAGCAACGTCAACACAGATATGTGTGTGGGGTGGATTTAATTGGCATAACGACTGTATTGGGGAGAAAAAGGGGGTAAAAAAAGAAATGGCTACTAAGTTTCGGGGGGGGGGGAAATAAAATACTGAAAGTGAAAATGTAGGCCAAGTAAGCCTACGGGAAACTTATTTGAATCCTCATGCATTAGAGCCTTATATATCCTAAACTTAAAACTCATTGAACAAATAAAAACAAGAAGAGTTGGTCACTTTCGAAATACACTATCTACAGTAGGCTGTCTATTCTATCAATCATTGAAGTTAAATTCAATGAATGTCAGTTCAATATTTCACTTGACACAGCATGACAGATGGATGACACACACACATTTGGCAACTGTCCCCTTTGCCACACCCGGCGACAACACTCCCCCACTTCAATTAGCTTCTATTCTCCATCTGGTATAATAGCCCTAGTGTTTCTGGAGAGGATTCTTACAGATCCTTATTATGTTCGACCCAAACATCTAAACTGTTTCCTCTCAGAACGTAAAGCTTAAACACTACACAGTCCTGTTCTCCAAACATGGCCAAATAAAAGGTGCACCTGCTCACTGTATAGCTGGCTGCCTACTGGGCCCTAGACATGCATGAAAAAGCAGGATGCTGCCCTGATTCCGTTCCATGCAGCTTATTAAAACGGCTTATCGACCATATTGCTCGGATTAAAGCAAAAGGCAACACCCTCTCCCTCTCCGTCCGTCCATGACACTCGAGGCACAATAGCGAGCGGTATCGTCGCAGACGGAGCAATGAATGACAGTACGAGGTTCTGTTCATACAAATCCATTCCTGATGGCAGCATTAAGACGCTTCCCCGTCGGGCTACAATGTCATTGTGTCCAGTTCTTACATGAGCATTGATAGCGACCCGGCAAAACGCAGCCTACACCTGTGTGTGCCACACTGTCACCTCATTCACTGCTAACAGTGTCAAAATGCAGGACGATCTGCGATCAGCCTTACCTGTTCTGTCAGGTCCCGGGTGTCAAGCTTTAAATCCGGATTTCGACCATTGAGATAACAGGCAGCCGCCACCGCCCCGGAGCGCCGCTTCTCTCGGTCACGGGGAGAGATAGGGAGATAAAGCCGGAGCAGCTAGAGAGAGAGAGAGAGACAGTGAGAGAGAGAGAGCCACAACACGCCGGCCAGGATGGCTGTCTGGAAGGGCGAGGAGGAGGAGAGTGGAGGGGCGTAACAGCGGTGCAAGGGAAGGGAACTCCTAGACGCCGTGCGTGATGCGTAGAGTAGACACAGCTCCCATGCACATGACGCCCAGAATGCCATGCATGCACACTAGGCCAGTGGAGTGGTTCTCAAACTTTTTCGTGCCATGGACCCCCAAACTGATATATGTATGTGGCCGCGGACCCCACACCTGAAAATGTTGTGCCAGGGTGTGCAAACCTTTGAATGTGGTTTGCACACAGTCATTTTCACGATAAAAAAAAATGTAATAGTAGATCTACAAGCTCATAGCATGGCACTCGGTGCCACACTATGAGCTTGTAAATCTGCAATTTTTTAATAGCCAAAGTATAAAAGGTTAAAGTGATTGAAATTATTGTGAAGCTATATTAACACATTTTGCTGGGGACCCCCTGGAATCCCCCCAAGGACCCCTGCATGGGGGTACCCGGACCCCACTTGGAGAACCGATGTACTAGGCTACTTGCTGAACTACATTGTTGTCATATTTCAGTGGGTCACTCACTTTTTCGTGTCGAGGACCCCCAAATAAATATGTATTTGGCCGCGGACCCTCATCTGAAAATGATGTGCCAAAGGACCCCCATACAAGATTTGTGTTGTTAAAATGTTTTAACATTTTTGTAAATAACTTTAAACCTAGCCTATATAATATAGGGTTAAAGTGGTTAAACTGCTTTTGATGCTATATTAACTAATATAGCTGGGGACTCCTGGAACCCCCTCAAGTATCCCTAATTCCCTGGGGGTCTCCGGCTGGACCCCATTTGAGAACCACTGGCCTACAGTACAGTAGTTGCCTATACCCAAGAGGTTTTGCACTACAATTTATAAACCATTTTATGTTTCAAAAGCAACACTTGATTTTAATCCACCCAATAGTAATTGTATATTATTTATTTATTATTATGAGTTTATCATTATCTTCTATATATATTATTATTATTATCATTTTTGTCTCCGCCGAAGGTGGAGAATATGTTTTCGCTTTGTGTGAGCAAACATTGTTAGCCAAGCTAACATTGGGCAAGCTCCACGTGACACGTGTCAATCTGTTGACACCAATGCCTCTGATTGGCTAGAGGGACGCGTGACGAAATAAAATTCTATAAATAGGTGTGTCACTTCAAAAAGCCCCTACTTTTTGAAGTGAGGTAAAACAGGATCAATCAGACTTGATTGGAACAGTACCTTCAGTAAGTCCAAGTCACCCGTCTGTGCGTGTGTGTTTCCCTCTGAGAACACCTAACATTGGTCAAGCAAAGGCGCAGAAGGCCAAAGCTAAGAAAGCATACTCATCTACAATTGTAACGTAGAAGAGGACTAGAGTTGAAATGATCCCACAACAAAGCCGAACTCTTAATACGTGTCAATATGTTGACATCAATGTCTCTGATTGGCTAGAGGGACGCATGACGAAATACAATCCTATAAATAGGTGTGTCACTTCAAAAAGCCGTTTACGTTTTTGAAGCGAGGTAAGACAGGATCAATCAGTCTTGATTGGAACAGTATCTTCTAGTCCAAATCACCCGTCCGTGCGTGTGTGTGTCCCTCTGAGAACACCTAACATTGGTCAAGCAAAGGTGCAGAAGGCCAAAGCTAAGAAAGCATACTCATCTACAACAGTAACACAGAAGAGGACTAGAGTTGAATTGATCCCACAACAAGGCCGAAGTCTTAATACGTGTTAATATGTTGACACCAATGCCTTTGATTGGCTAGAGGGATGCATGAGGTAAATCTGAAAGACACTACATATTCAGTCGCCCCTGCAGAACACCAAAAACCACGCGCATTCTATCTAGACGACAAGTTTGAAGAATTGGCAAATCCATCAAAGTACCCTTATGGCCGTGGTGGTTTAAAAACAGAAAGAGAAAAAGACATCACACAGAGAAAATATTTTAACCAACGCCTTTTGCATTATGATGATGATATTATGAAATTAGAACATTCCTAGAGAACTATGGTTAAAGATAGGGTAGGTGATTTCATTTGATTAAAATAGCACGGGTCCGCTGGCGGAGACTTGTGCTCCGAGGAGCACATTTTCTAGTTATTATTATTATTATTATTATTATTATTATTATTATTATTATTATTATTATTATTATATAGGCTAATAATACTAATTATAATGATATTATTATTATTATTATTATTATTATTGAGGTGAAGAGGAGAGTGCAGATGGAACGGATGGAGGAAAGTGTCAGGAGGTATTTGTGACAGAATAATAAGAGTGAGAGTGAGAGGGAAGATGTAAGACCTACTGTCTTACATGAGACCAGCCATGCTGTATGGCTTGGAAACGGTGGCACCGACGGAAAGACAGGAGGCGGAGATGGAGGTGACAGAATTGAGGATGCTATGATTCTCATTAGGAGTGACAAGGCAGGACATGATCAGAAATGACTACATTAGAGGATCAGCCCAGGTTAGAACGTTTAAGGATAAAGTGAGAGACGTGAGCGTTGAGATGACATGTGAAAAGGAGGGATGAGGGGTACATTGGGAGAAGGATGCTTGAGATGGAACTGCCAGGAAAGAGGAGAAGAGGAAGGCCAAAGAGGTGGTTTATGGATGCGGTGAGAGATGACAGGTGGCAAGAGTCACCAAGGAAGACAGAAAACAGAACCAGATGTAAACAGATGATCCTCTGTGGCGACCCGATGGGAATTAGCCGAAAGAAGAAGGAGAAGCAATATAAATGGAATGACTTGCATCGTTCCCGACATGCATGGCCCCAAATAGGCCGGCACCCAAAAGGCACCATATAGTCTTCATTCATTCCTGATATTTTTTCTTCTTCTGTTCAGTCAACAGTCAAAGTCACTATAACCACTTAAACTGTAGGCTATTTTCTAACAATAATAATAATATCTCAAATGTATATAGTGCTTTTCTAAGTACCCATGATGCTTTACATAAATATTTTGACGTACGATGGTGGCATGCGAAAATAGACGATATTAGCTATTTCTGAATTATTTTTATTCTTTATTCTTTTCACCTAATGACATGGCCAAAATAGGGATGCCAGGTTGAAAGTGGTTAACAAACCATCGAACCAATCATGC
Source organism: Gymnoscopelus braueri (assembly GCF_963280865.1). NCBI lineage: Eukaryota > Metazoa > Chordata > Actinopteri > Myctophiformes > Myctophidae > Gymnoscopelus > Gymnoscopelus braueri. The sequence goes on from NC_137614.1 coordinate 17,597,956, forward strand.
AGAATTCCTCCACTGTGCTGAGCGTGGGCCACCTAAGGATAATTCCTTTTAACAGGACGTTCATGAAAGTCCTTGCGGGCTTGTTTCCAATGAGGGCCTGTGAGCAATTAGGGGTTAAGAGTCTTGCTCAGGGACAAATTTCATTTCATCGACACATATGCTGGCGTGGCCTGGAATCGTACCTCGGGCAACCAGGGCCTCTGGCTCCCTAGGCGGGCTCATTAACCACTCAGCTATGACCGCCCCGCCCAGCTATGGCCACCTAATCAGTCTGCCCTAGTGATTTAGGCTTGGCCCAGGCGTCCAATCAAGGCAATAAAGAACAATACTGTGGTCCACCCCTGTCAATGACCTATCTGTAGCCCTTGTCAGTTATTGCAAATTCACATGCAGTTTTGATGCAATAGGCACCTGACATCATTAATGGCAAATCGATGCTCACTTGCTTTGCATAAATCTAATAGCTACTCTTTACTGACACTTGCTGAGGTTTGGATAGATTTATTCTGCCAATATGAAATGTGATGGATCCGGAAGGTTTTACAAGCTGCACGTAAGCTTTATTCCATTTTGACTCTCCTTTAGAGGAGTCTGTCAGTGGCGAAATATATACAGCGTAGAAAAGATCTATTGGCACGTACAGTTGAGGGTAATTCAGCTCTTAAACGATAGTACTTCTTCATTTCCCTCCTGCTCTATAGAAAGAAAATACATTACTGCCACTACATCCTATAATGACCTTGGCCATAAAACATTTACTATGAATATGATTTGCGAAGTATTCAGTACTTAGTTTCATTTAATTACACGTCATCCTTTGACTGACTGTCTGACATACCAACATCAGCTGTCTGACTCTGAATGACTATAGACCAGTGGCGCTCACACCCATCATACTGTAGCAGCGTGCTTTGAAAGACTGCTTTTAAAGCACATGAACTTCACTCTTCTGCACCAGCATCAGTATGCCTGCAGAGCAAATAGATCCACGAGGGATGCCATTGCCACAGCCCTCCACACAGCATTGACCCACCTTCAGCAGAAGGGGACATATGAATATGTTTTTTTTATGTAGCTCTGCATTTTCTATTGTCCCCAGCAGGTTAGTCAGCTAAACTTCTTTACCACCTGGGTTTCAGGACCTCCCTGTGCATGTGGATCAATGGCTTCCTATCCAATCATGCACAGACTCAGTCAGACTCAGTCCTCACCTCTCCCCAAGCTTTACCTTCAGCACCACAAGGCTTGCTGAGTTCCCTCTTCTGTTCTCTTTAGATGACTGTCCCACACAACTCTCAGGAATAACAATTATATTAGCAGATAGTGGTGGGAATTATGTCAAACAGTAACAGCTTACAGAGATGAAGCAAGGATGGTGTACAAAAACAATTTACTGTATCATTGAAAATCAAACAAGACTGGGTCAAATCCCCAGTTAACGGTGTAGCTTCCACATGGATCTCTGACATAATGTTGATGATGTCATATAGATTTTTGAATAACATTGTTGTTATTCAAAAATCTGTCTGACCGCGAGACATACAGATATAGATATTCGTGTTTTTTTGGTTCTCAGACACCGTTGGTCCGATAAAATTTCCACTTTGGGGGGTATGGGCCCCGACTTCACTGATTGGCCAACTTGACCCGTCGACTTCAATGATTGTCTGAGCTTTGCATCACGTTGCATCACGCTTAGCCACTATAAGTGTGGCATGTACAATGGAACAAATAGTACAAGATCTGTGCTCATGGGTGAAGGAAGGCGCTGTGAACTAAAGTGGCAGTGTGAAGCAAAACGCGAAGCGTGTGGAGCTGACAACGGGTACAATTACTATATCAGATATCAGGAGTAGTCAAACGTCTGAGTAGATTTCGACAAACTTGTCAAAATCTCACATGCAAGTGAGAATGTGTAGGATTACACACTCTCTCTCTCTCTCTCTTTCGATCCCTCTCCCCGTCCCTAACAATCCTGTGACTCCTAACCCCATCGCAAACCCTGTCCATTGCTAGCCCATCCTGCAACTTCCTGCAACTTCGGACAGGTCGGAAACTAACCTGTCCGTGGAGCTGCTCATGTCCTTTTATCACTGCTCCATAGAGAATATACTAGTAGCACATGGTTGTACAGCATGGCATGCTAACTGCAATAGCACAGCAGACAGGAGAGCATGCCAGAGTGAGAGTCATAAACACAGCCCAGAAAATAATTGGATTCTCCCTGCCCTCACTGGAAGATACCTTCAGATCATGCTACGGTGCCAGAAATATTCTGTAGGATGCAACTCACCCCTGTCATCATCTCTTTTCTCTGCTGCCATCTGGAAGGCACCACAGGGCCAAGGATGTCCCAAACAAACATTTAGTGTCAGACCCTACTCAACAGGTCCCTGGCACCAACCTCCAAAAGAGACAGTGGTAAACACCCAATAGATTCTGGACCGGCCACGGCCCCTGGCTTGGCCAGCCTTCACAACTGGGGCCGCAGCCCAAACCCACTGTGTGCTTGTAAAGTGGAGCAAACAATGAAACACATCACTGACACTTGCCCTCCCTCCATACAGCAGACCAGGAGGTGCTTAGCTTGACTTTGCATTTGCTAGACGATGGCCTTATACCAGCACCACCAGGCTCAAAATTAGCTTTGTTAGCTTTTAGCCCAGAGCCATCACTGAACTAAACTCTATAAAACACTGTCCCCTATTCCACCACCACCCCAACATCATCATAATAACACCACAGGACTGACAATTGGAATAGTATTGTTCCATACAATGACAGAATGCAATAATGGTGTGTGTGTGTGTGTGTGTGTGTGTGTGTGTGTGTGTGTGTGTGTGTGTGTGTGTGTGTGTGCGTGCCGTGTGCGTGTGCGTGTGTGTGTGCGTGTGTGTTTGCATGCGCGTGCTGTGGAATGCTGGAAGAACCAAGCTGCACAGAAAATGTACGATGACGTGCATTTACAATAAAGCGAATTGAATTGAATTGCAGAGGCAGCAGTGTGATGAGTGGAAGAAAGTCAAGTGGGTTGGTGTATGTACGTTACATTTGTACAATTTTGTACAAATGTAAATATGCACACAGGGAAATAATTTCCATAGCAGTGGCTAATAGAACTGGCAAAGCTGAGCTGCACCATCACTTAATCACTGTTGCATGCATGGCTCAATGCTTGCAACAAAGGAGAGAGCCCACACTGGTTTAAAGTAGAAAAAATATGTTTATTAAACTAAAGGCAAAGAATTACTGAAAATGTACAAAGGTCAGTGTCAGTAATCAGTAGTGTAGTGTAGTGTATGCATGCATTGTGAAGTAGTGTGGATGCAAAAACATAGCAAAACTAGAAAAAGTGCTCCTCGGAGCACAGGTCTCCGCCAGGTCAGGTAGGCTATTGTGGCCTCCTGGTGGCGCTATAATAGGCCAACGTGAAAAGGATGCAATTTCTTCTTAGGCCTTGCACGACAATCGGACACTGACTGCATTCATGATTTGAGGCATTTTGTTAAAAACATGTGTTTTGCTAAATTAGACCTGTTGGTGGCGCTATAACAGGCCAATGTTAAAAGGGTGGCATTTGTTCCTCAACATAGTGTGAATGTGCGTGCAAAGTTTGAGCGCAATTGGACGGTGCGTTCATGATTTGCGGAAGCCAATAATGCAAACTTTAGATGTCAATCTTAGCCAATCGGTATGGAATATGAAAAATCAAACACATCCGTCGTGATCACATGACTATAGAGATCATGTGTACCGATTTGTGTGAAATTTGGATAAAATTGGAAGGAGTAGTATTAAAAAAAATTGTTTTACATAAGTCGGCCTCCTGGTGGCGCTATAAAAGGCAGATGTGAAAAATGCAGGGCAAAGGTTTTTCCTTGACCTCTAGGGAGTGTGCATACAAAGTTTTACACAGATCGGTGCAATTATAGGTAAAAACACGAATCGGCCTGTTATAGCGCCACCATGAGGCTGATTTGAAAATGTTCAAACGGTAGTTCTTCCTCGGCCTAATGGGAATGTGCGTGCAAAATGTCACGGAAATTGCATGCTGTGTTCATGATTTGAGGCATTTTGTTCAAAACGGAGCACTCCTGCTAACTTTGGAAGACATTTTTAGCTAATCAGGATGGAATATGAAAAATCTGAAAGAAACTTTTCGTTTAATGACTATAGAGATACTGTGTACCGATTTGCGGGATTTTTGGACAAAATCTGTAGGAGTACTGTCAAAAAATATGTTTTGCACAAATGGGCCTCCTGGTGGCGCTATAAAAGGCCAATGAGAAAAATGTGGGGCAAAGGTTCTGAATTGGCATCCAGGGAGTGTGTGTGCACAGTGGCGCTGTGATCAAGCCAACGGTGGCAGAGATTAGCTGGTCACAGACGGACGGACGGACGGACACACACACGGACACACGGACGGACGGACGGGGTGGAAAACATACTCTCTCGCCATGCCTTTCGGCCTGGCGGAGACAACAACCAAATCAAATGCAGTGGGCCATGCGGACGCATGGTGGCTGGGGAGACAGACAATGAACTCTGCCAGAGCAGCCTCTTAAATAGAGGAGGAGGCCAGAAAGACACTCCCTCCTCAGAGGGCCCCAAACCGGACACTGCTGAGAAAACACACACACTTTAGTAACCAGCACTCAGACAATTAGACCCCAATGTGTAGGATAGGAGAGAGAGAGAGAAGACAGATTGAGGCCCGTCACAATCACCACATGGAGATGATAGCTTGCAGACTCCAAGGATCTGTTTGAAATTATGTTGTGTGCAATATAAATCTGACTCATGCACAAATAACCAATGAAAGACTACAGGTTTTATCCCTACAACAGTTAAGTGTATCTGTCATCCACTTGTCCTGTCAAACTGATATTGAGCAAGACACAATGTCAGATTAAGTCAACTAAGTCCAACATAAAGCACTTTAAATGATTCAGTGCACCATAGCTCTCGAAGCACAAGGACACAAAGCTTTGTGAACTTTGTCTATTGGTCAATTTATCAATCCTGATGTTGAAGAGAAAGAAAAGCTCTCCTGTAGAAGGTGGTCTACGTTGTGGCAGTATACTAGTCATCACAAGCCTGCAGTGCGTGTATACACATGGGCCTACATGTGCACCAGCATGAACATATGGTTCACTTAAGGGTCCAGATCTAACAGTCCAAAGTATGCTACACCAGGGGTTAAAGTGGACTAGCCTGTTTTTTTTTAATCCCGGGGTATATTCCAGGCTAGTCCAGTTTATACCATGGGGTATGAAATAGCCTAGCCCAAAATATACCCCTCTAGCCCAAACTACCCCCCCCCCCTGTTTTTAAATCATTACGTTTACATCATAATTATGTTAGTAATGCATTATTGCCAGACCCAAGGGGTCGGGGCTTACATGAGGCTTTGTATCTGTTTCGTCCATACATGGGCAGGGGTCATTTGTCCTCCGGCCCCAGCCAAAAAAAAGTTTGTGACGTCCCCTTTCGTCACGAACTATTCATGACATCATGAACTTCAGTTATAAAGTGGTTTGTAGGTGTGTTACATACTAGGACTTCATTCTGGGTCTGGCAGAACCAGGTCTCCTGGTCTTGTGTTCTTGTATGTTCTGAGTACCCGTTCCCGTCTATAGATTTCCATCACACTGTTTACAGTAGAAAGGTTTGTCTCGAGTGTGGACACGCTGGTGACTTTTCAGGTGATCTAACCGACTGAAACTCTTGCCACACTGTTTACAGTAGAAAGGGTTTTCTCCAGTGTGAATACGCTGGTGTCTTTGTAGCTTATATAACTCCCTGAAACTCTTTTCACACTGTTTACAGTGGAAAGGCTTTTCTCCAGTGTGGACACGCTGGTGACTTTTCAGGCGACTGAAACTCTTTTTACAGTGTTTACAGTAGAAAGGCTTTTCTCCAGTGTGAATACGCTGGTGTCTTTGTAGCTTGTGTAACCCAGGTCCAGAAATTGGTTAAAATAGACAGAATCACCCTTTACAATGAATAAATAAATAGCTGTTAAAAAGTCATCAAGTGACAATTCATTCAGTAATATTCCCTCACTACCATAAAAGATGTACTGAAAACCCCTCAGATCAGTTCATTATATCAGCTTGATTGACATTAAGCTGTGGTCCAATTAGATGAGACAACGCCCTGTCTGAACAAGGGCCTGTTGCCTGTGTGTGCAGGGAGAGCAGGTGGAACGAATTCCAGCTAATCAGAGTGAGATCAGAGAGGAGTCACTTCAGCAAACATTTGCTTGGGAACAGTCTCCTTGTCTCTTGCACCAGAAAAAGTTTAAGAAAATATAGAATAATCTCAGTTGTGTACACCAGAACACAACATTAATGACTTAAGCTTGTTGTGAGAAGCAACATTGAGTCATCTAGACAGCCCTGATGTGCTGGTGCTGATTTAATTTGCAAACCTTGGTGAGTGACAAACAGTGTTTGGATGCATTAGCTGCTGGTGACTAGGCTGTTTGTTTAATGAACAGTCAATTTAAAGTTTATTTTGTGTTCAGCTAAAAAACGTTTTGCACCAAGTGTATTATAATTTCATTCAATCAAAAGAATGTGTTCTCAATGTCACTCATTTTTTATTTATAGTGTGTCACTCACATGGTATTTTGCTGGACCCTGCTGTTACTAATTTGAGTGTAAGGAATACACCACCATCGGTGAGAGGAAGATTTATTTTGTTTTGTTTGAACTATTGTTGAATTGTATATTGTTATATGAATGTGAATTTGAAAGGTTTAATGTATTTATTTCCAATAAGTATTTTGAAGTGAAACCTTATGCAGTATTGTGTTTATGGTACATTAACACAGAGATGCCTCTGGCCTTGCTTTATGCAGGTCAGGTTTTTTGTTTGGATACATTTGTTCTGATTCAGCCCGACTCTGGTCCACCAAGGATGGCGAGCTAACCTAACCCATGAAGATTGGAAGAACCCAGAACGTGATAGATATCTCCTTGGACAGACCCAGAGCCGTAGCCTTGACCTCAGTGTGGTAGGGAAATTGTCACACACACACTGCCCTGCAAGGAGCAGTGCAGTATTGAGCGGTGATACACACCTACAGAACCACACACACTCTTCTGCCCTGCCAGTAGTGCAGAACTGGACATTGACACACGCATACTCACCACACCCTCTGCCCTGTGAGGAACAGTGCAGGACTGGACAATTAGCTCCAACACACACACACAACTCTCTGCCCTGCAAGGAGCAGTGCAGATCTTGACAGTGGACACTTATACACACACACACTAAGGGTCAGACACCCTGTGTCTTTGGGACTATTCTGTAGCCACTTAGTGGTGTATGGGTCATTGTCAGTGAATGTGTGTTTTGATTTATTGTCCTGGTTTATTGTGAATGTGAAGTGCATTATTTTGGATTCAAATCCTAATTGTATATTTGATTAAGAAATATTGGAACCTGAACTGGTTTAATACTGCAACTAAGTTGCATACAGTTATTCAGTCAGAGTAGTTGGGTGCACCCTAAAGATATAGAGATCCATTGATACCAAGGTATACCTCCCTCATTTATTGCCTATTGTCTATGTTTGTGCGCAGTGTTTTATGTTTGTCTTTACATTACCTACTTCATTCCATATATAAAATTGAGCCGGCCAACTCAAAGTGATTTGCATTTGGTCTCATCATTTACCCCTCTGGCTCCAGTAGACGAACCTATAGTAACTAGTCCAACTTCTAACCCTCCATTGTAATTAGGTAACTGTCTTACATTACCTTTTCGACACAGGTGTTACATAAGCTATAGTAACTAGTCCAACTTCTAACCCTCCATTGTAATTAGGTAACTGTCTTACATTACCTTTTCGACACAGGTGTTACACTTACTTAACTCACTGAAACTCTTGTCGCACTGTTTACAGTAGAAAGGCTTTTCTCCAGTGTGAATACGCTGGTGTCTATGTAGCTTACCTAACTCACTGAAACTCTTGTCGCACTGTTTACAGTTGAAAGGTTTTTCTCCAGTGTGGACACGCTGGTGACTTTTCAGGTGATCTAACCGACTGAAACTCTTTTTACAGTGTTTACAGTAGAAAGGCTTTTCACCAGTGTGGACACGCTGGTGTTTCTTCAGGTTATCTAACAGACCGAAACTCTTGTCACACTGTTTACAATAGAAAGGTTTTTCTCCCGTGTGGACAACCTGGTGTGTCTTCAAGTTAGAATTGCTACTGAAACTCTTGTCACATTGTTTACAGATGTGAGTTTTCTTTCCTGTTTCAGTCAGACAATGTGTCTTTACTTGCCATTGAGTTAAAGTCCTGGTAGATTGTTGACTACTGTAAGGACTTGATTCTGCTGAGTTTTCTTGCTGCTGGCTCGTTGTCGGGAACAGTGGGTTCATCGTCAAAGCTGCTGCTATGCATGGGCTGTAATGGTCCAAGAATGTAACTAATGATGTGGGACCTTACGAACCTCCAGGATTGGTTACGGGGAAATCACCTGACTCTCTGCTGGAATAGTTCCTCTTGTAGGCGATAAAGGCTTCCTCAATGTCTCTCTCCATGTGTGTCATTCACACTGTGCAGTCTGGTTTTAAGCTCAGCTGATTCAAAGCTCCCGTCATCATTATGTTGTCACTATGGTGTCAGCCATGCCCAAATATGGAGTTCCATGTCATTTACTGAGATAAAGTCTCAGCCCATTCAAACCTCAATTGTCGTCTTCCAGTATGAAATTAAGTTTAAAAACAAGTGTGCTTCTAGGAGCGCAGGTCTCAACCAGGCCGGGTTGCCTACCAAGGGCATGCAAACTTCAGAAGGCAGAGTCATTGCCAATTAGAATGGAATCTGGAAAATCTGAGTGATACATCTTGATCAAATGACCCCAGAAAGGCGCTCGGGTGGCACAGTGATAAAGTCTCTGCCCACCACCAGGGAGGTTGTGGGTTCGAATCCACCTTGGTGCATCCGGCTTTGTCGAGTGTCTGTATACGAACACAATTGGCCTGTGTTGGGGAGGGGAAGCTGGGCAAAGGAGGTGATATTTGTCAATGCACGTACTCCTATGGGCTGGTGTGGCACCTGTCAGCAGGGAGTGTTAGGCGGGGCGGAGTAGGACGAAGGCAATAGCAGAGACAACTCACAAATGTAAGTGGGGAGGAATCAATTGGCATAACGACTAAATTGGGGAGAAAAATGGGTAGAAAGCTAAATAAATGACAGCAGATATTACGTGTAACGATTTGTGTGAGTTTTGGACAAGATCGGTAGTTATAGCAAAAGGTTTATTTTGAAAACGCAAAAGCCGTAAAACCAGCCATTTAGGATGCTCTCAGTGGTTCCTCTTAGGGTTGGGTATTGCCTAAAACCTCATAATACAATACGTATCGCAATAAAAGGGTCCCAATATGATATGTATTACGATACATGTTGATTTAGAATAATAACCATGTCCTACATAATTGTTGCCAGACCCAGGGGGTCTGGCTTACATGAGGCTTTGTACCTGTTTCGTCCATACATGGGCATGGTCACTTTGTCCTTAGGCCCCAGCCATAAAAGTCTCTCCCCCTTTCGTCCATACATGGGCATGTTTTGTACCTGTTTTCTCCATACATGGGCAAAAAACAGGTTTTGGTCACTTTGTCCTTAGGCCCCAGCCATAAAAGTCTGTCCCCCTTTCGTCCATACATGGGCATAGACACAGGCTGACACGTCATGTGAAGTCTGGGTCTGGCAGAACCAGGTCTCCTGGTCTTGTTAAGTAACATCTCTCTAATCCAGATTATAGCCCCCTTGTGTTTTTCATAAATACATCTGTATTTCAAATTCCAGACAGACATGCATGTGGGCACATTCCAGTGAGATAAAAGCAGAATCTGAGGCTGGTTTTGTCTAACTTGAATGGGGGTCAAGTACTACAGGCAAACATCATAACAAAGAGTAATTGCTTCCCCAAGGTTCTGTGGGAGTCGACAGACATGCAGTAACAATAAAGTCAATAAAATAATTGGTTCTTTGGCCAATGTTTTGCATTAGTGAACATGTTGCACTCTGCCTATAGGTCCTGCCTCCCTCACTGTCTTTCTTTCTTAACTCCATTCCTCTCTGCTTCTCTATTCTCTGTCCTGTCTACCTGCCTCCATCTGCTGCTCTATGGCCCTTGATGTGTATCATGTAAGTCTTTTCCTCCATTAGTCACTGTTTTTTGGGCGGTGAAACCGCCCCTATAAGTGAGATTTGGAAAAATTTACAAATATCTTGCGCTGTGATCTGGGCCCAGGAAATTTGTACAATTATCCTGCGCTGTGATTGGCCAATCACAGTCTATTCAGGACTGTGATTGGCCAGTGTCACATGACACATGTGCATAGCCCTATATAAGAAACCATAACTTGAAAAAAAACATACATTTGTTTTTTTCAAGTTATGGTTCCGTCCATCATAAAGAGTGTTTCAATAAATGTATTTATTTTTTGTACATGATTGGTTGACTCCATTCAGTATTGTGATTAGCTAGCAAGACACCGCCCACTTCACACAGGGTGTGATTTTATTTTTAGGTAGTCACTGTCCATGGAGTGATAGTGAACTTTTCTGAGACATGATACTAACTTCTACTGTACCTTGATGGACCTGGAAAAGCAGAATGGTTCTCTCTGTGTTTTTGCATGGACAGGATGGTGGAGAAACCAACACATCCAGGGGAGTAGTGTTTGCTTTATGACAGAAATAACTGGTGTAATCCACAGGAAATTGATGGTTCTCATGCATGGTCAAGCAATATGGAGTACCTTTTGCTCTTATGCCACCCCTTTTACCTCCCAAGGGAATTAAACTCAACCATATGCACAGCGAGAGCGCTACTACACAATGTAAGCAACAGACTACAAACCAATCTCACAAATGTTGAATGTACAGATGTACTTTACTGCAAATTCTATTTCTGATACAAAATGGCAGCCCCCCCCTCCTTCTAAAAATGCCATATTGCATATTCCCCACTGCTGCTAAGGTTTCTTTGAGTTTTTTGCTGACAAAAGTAAAAGGTCCTTTTACTCCAGTAAAAATCCAGTATTATTTTGTGTATACGGTATTTTTTTTATTGTTGTTGCATGTTGGTGTGGACATGCCACACCAACATTTTGCTGCAAGTGACTGTATGAGTGAGTAACAAATAAATCCCTCTTGATTCTCTTGATTACTGATTACTGATTCTTGATGCAGAATGGGGAGGGTACTTAAAACCAAGCCTGATTTATAATGCCCCACAATAGTCCTGTTTAAACCTGGCTACAATTAAAAGAAACAACAACATGATACCAATGTTTCTGTCAAAACTGTTTAATCACTCACATAAATCAGAAGGTATATATATATATATATATATATATATATATATATATACGGTATATATTTTCATGATAGTGAAGTAACCATAATACATGTGTACATGAAAGACTAATGCTTTTAATATGAATGACAATCAGTTCTGCATTGTTGAGTGAGAATGAATTTAGTATCGTAGCCTTTGTAAGGTAAAGGTTAAACTTTATTGTCCCCTAGAGGACATTTGTCTTGGTGCAGGGCTGCAGACAGTTGCTTCACATAAAAAACATCATGAAAACGAAGTGCGTTTGATACGGAGCAGACAGTTGCGTCACATAAAAACATCTTAAACATAAAATACATTTGACTGTACATTTAACGTTAACAACATGGCAGCTTAAAGAGAAACTGAGAATTAAAGTACAAGAATGCTAAGTGCTTATTTATTGCACAATGCTCTATCACAGGATTTAACATTAAAGTTCAGCAGCTCAATCACTTTGATTTACACTTCGGCACATGGAGTCTTCTTCCTGATGGCAGAGGTTCATATTCAGAGAAGAGGGGATGTTGAGAGTCTGCAATTATCTTTGTTGCTTGTTTCATGACTGCCAGTTCATACAGGCTCTGTATGGGCTAACCCTATTACCTTCATAGTTGTTTTGTGTACACTGGCAAGCCTGCTTTTCAATTGCAATGTTAGGTTGCCAAACCATGTTGTAATTCAGTATCTAATGATGATTGTAGTTCTAATATCCTTTAACTGCTATCGCTCATAACTGATTCAAAGAGGCCGTCTCTTACAGACAAAAAAGGGAACAAACCTCCATTCCAACAGTTTCTCCTGGACATGGTGCAAATATACAGTACAATGGTAGTCCAGTAAACTGTAAATAGCTGTAAAGTGGGACTTCTGCAATGAGGAAAGTATTACATGACAAACACAAATGTTTATTTTTATTTTATTTTTTTTAAGCACATACAGCTCAGATCTTTAGACACAATATTTGCATGTTTGCATTTTCACATGGTCCATAGGGGTACATACAGCATTCAGCTGATCTATACATGTTTTCAAATTAATACTATTTCAATGTTCAAAGATTAAGACATCTCAAAAGCCTTGACCCAACTTAGTCATACTTGAACAAGGAGAACTTGAAAGTCATATTAGATTAGTGTATTGTGTATTGGAGATATTTGCTTGTTTTGTGGCTATATGAAAGTTGCTAAATACATAGCCTGTCTTGGTGGCTGCTCTTCACAAATGCACTTCGCTACATTCCTGTGATGATGATGCTGATCCCGACACTACTGGGGTCGGTAGTTGAGCTGAGAGCCACTGCTGATCCTTGTCAGGGCCGCTTTATGCCGTCTTCTCAGCCATTGCACCCTTGCAACAGGCTCAATGGTAGGAGCTTAGAACAGAGTTTTCTTTATAGCCATTCCACTCTCCCTTGGCTGATATCCATCACTCTGTCATCCTGTGTGCATCAATTGCACAACAAGTCTGTAGTCACATCCAGCCCAGGTGTGACTGCTTTGGGTGGCGCGGGGGTAAAGCACCCATGCTCTCCACTGCAAAGTCTGGGTTAAAAATCCATTGCGGTACATTCAGTTTGACCGAGTGTCTAAACACAATTGGCCCGTATTCTGGGGAGGGATGCCGGGCAGAGAGGGTGATCTTTGTTGCTGCATGTAGGCCTACTCCTAAGGGCTGGGGCGGCGCCTGTCTACGGCAGTGGTTTTCAACCTTTTTCACATCAAGGTCCATTATCTCTTCAGCATTTGAGCCACGGACCACCGTTTGATGAGATTTAGCCTCTCAGACGCAAGACTTGCAATATTTAGTTATAGTTGGATAAGATTTTGTCCACAATTCCATGCTGTATTGATGTGGTACCATAACAGGCAAACGTTGATCAAAATGACAATTCTTTAATTAAGTAATGCAGATGTTTAACAATAATTTAACTCTTGAGAGCGTAGAATGAAACCAAATGGACCCGTAATAATTTTACGCTCTCAAGGGTTAAAGATCTAATAAGGGTCCATTTGGTTACCAACTCTCCATCATTTAGCTGGGGACCACCTGGAACCCCCTCAAGGACAACTGGTGGTCCCCGGACCACTGGTTGAGAGGTTGAACAGGAGGAGTGGAGGCGCTACGTCCTACCAGTGGGGCTTCTCACTGACAGGTAAGCCAGTAGGGTACAACAGCAGTGGCAACAGAAATGTGTGGGGAGGAATTAATTGCCATAAACGCCAAAAAAATAGGGGGGAATTGGAGGAAACAAATTGTCTACTCCAAATTTTAAGAAAAGAAAAAGCGGGTAAAAAGTGTAACTGTTTAAATCAGCCACCACCCACTCTACACACTGCTCTATAGACAGTGTACTGGCATACTGTATTGCAGCATGATATGTATCCTTCTATCACCGCTCTGCAGAGAATGTACTGACATACTGTACATCACGGTATGCTTATGTTTGATACTACTCATTTGTAGAGCTTGTAGATCGTCTATTTTCTGTACGCAACACCGTCATACAACGAAATATAAATCATGCTTAACTGCTCAGCAGCAGACAGGGTAGCTCTCCAGAGTGATAAAGACAGCCCAGAAAATAATTGGATTCTCACTGGAAGACACCTTCAGATCTGCCTCTGCAGACGCAGAGCTCACTCCTGTCACCATCTCTTTTCTCTCATCTGGGTTGGAAAGCACTAGAGGGCCTTAACCACTGCATCCCTGCTATGGGCATGTCATATCCAAAATACCGAAAACAGCTGATCTACAAGTTCACAACGTGTCGCAGTGAGATGTTGTGAGCTATTTTTGTTGTTTGTCATACGACAAAGTGAAGTCAATTGAATTCAAGTCAATTTCATTTAAAGCTGCACTTTGTAACTTTCCTCTTCTATCCTCTTCTAGCCTGCCTGCTTGCTCAGGGGATACATTTAATCTTGAAAATGTATGTCAGATCCTGTGTCTAGGTGAGACATGACCTTTTACACGATCTAAATGTCTCAATAGAAGGGCAGGGAGACAAAATACAACCATCCAATTGAATAAGTTATATTGTACATACTATACCATACACATTGGACAAAATTACTTTTTATTCATTAAAAAAAGATACATAATGCCGCTTTAAGCAACCATGCATTTAATATAACAGCATGGCAGCTTAGACATGCTGTAAACATATGAATAAAAACAGCATAAAATATAACAGAAAATAACATAGCCTACATGAGACCAGCACCTCCATGGTTCATGCTCCATGCTCATGTTTTCTTGTGGTGCAATACCATTTGTTACATTTGGCATGTGTATAACAGGCAATAATGTTTTATAAGGTGCAATAGCATTGGTTCAGTGTAGAATATTGGCTTTTGATAGGCCACTTATTTTATTTTTGATGTTCTATTGTTGTCGTTCCTTGTGGGCAGGTGTGTGTGTGTGTGTGTGTGTGTGTGTGTGTGTGTGTGTGTGTGTGTGTGTGTGTGTGTGTGTGTGTGTGTGTGTGTGTGTGTGTGTGTGTGTGTGTGTGTGTGTGTGTGTGTGTGTGTGTGTGTGTGTGTGTGTGTGTGTGTGTGTGTGTGTGAGAGAGAGAGAGAGAGAGAGAGAGAGATAAGTGAAGTTGGATGAACCATTTTAGAAGCTGCACAGCAAATGTTGTACTTGACAATAAAGGGAATTGAATTGAATTGCAGAGGCAGCAGTGTGATGAGTAGATAAAGTGGGTGATGTATTGGGCTGGTGTATGTATGTAAGTATTTTGTTCAAAATACTATAATTTCCATGCTTAAATGGGTCTCCCCAATGGCTTATAGAACCCACAAAACTGAACTGCACCAGCACTTAATCACCATATGGAGATGATAGCTCGCAGACTGCAAGCCCAACGGCATATGGATCTGTTTTAAATTATGTTGTGTGCAATATAAATCTGACTTAGTGCACAAATGACCAATGAAAGATAATAGGGTTGATCCTTACAACGGTTAAGTGTGTCTGTCATCAGCCACTTGTCCTGTCAAGTTGATCTTGAGCAACGCAAAATGTCAGATTAAATCAACTAAAAGCCAACTAAGTGCCTCGGAGCGCACAGTAAAGTGCATAACAGCCTGTCTCTGCCTTTTAGCCCTCTGAGCACAAGGACACAAAGCTTGTTGTAAACTTTGTCTAGTGGTCCATTTATCAAGCCTGATCCAAATTATGTTGAAGAGAGAAGGTTGTCCACATGATGGCAGTATACTATCATCACAAGCCTGTGGACCAACTACACCTTATCCCTGCCTCATCATCTCCACTCATAATGGTGCATTGTCACTGTTATAGAAGCAGGAAAGCTTCTCCCCATTTGGCTTTGTAGAGTCAGTTACTCTGAAAGCCACTAATTTGCTTTGAAGATGCATGTTAACTGTGTAATTACATGATATTACTAGTAGTTATGCTGCAATTACACAATGTTTGCTTAAGGACAAATCATTGAGGAACAAGAGTGACCACAGCTTTACTGCTTGAAATGCCCCGATGAAAGCTCAGTCTTACATAAATAAAACATTTGGTACAGTTAATATTTCCATGTTTTGGGAGAGAGCTGTACCATAAATCTCTACACTGTAGCCTACTGTTAACAGGACTTATTTTTCCTTATTTAACTTGTCGTACTCCCACGACACAGACATATCCCCTGGAGGCAGGCAGAGAGCACAATGTTTCCCTGAGAATGAGAGGAATGTAATTATAGAGGAAATCGTGTTATCATCAGGTCCCTTTACAATTGATTTATGCTTGCAGCATTCTGTGAGAAAATGTGACACTAATGTTGAGGCTTTTTAGGTCTGGGCAAATTAGTAAACCTAAAAAATGCATGAACTTTCTTTTTTTCCCAGGGTGTATGACTTCTCCAGAACTCTTAATGCCGATTTATGCTTCATTTTCCGGCGTTTTTTTGCGGCGCCGAGGCATGCTTGACTTTTTGTTGACATGTTGTTTTCCCTCTATCAAGGCATACAGGGAGGGCACAGCCAAGCTGGGGGCATTTCCCCTAAGATATTATGGTATTCCCCTAACATCTCTCTGATCTCAGTATTAAACTGCTGTTCATTTCTATTATTAATTTATCACGATATAATTGCACAATAAATTGTGAAGATCCATCATGTCTTTACTGGCTTTCATACAATAGAGATTATGTGATTCAACTCTATGTTTGTATTCCTGAGTTAAGTGGGACATAACATATTGTGTTTTTGTTGACCAAAAGGAATTACGTTTCTTACTACTTGTCAGGGCAGATTTCATTATTAATGTATTAATTAATTGATTAATTAATTGATTAATTCATTCGTTGGTTCATTCAATCATTCATTCATTCAACCTTCAAAATTCAAATGAATTTCCAGATACTGAGATAAGTGATTTCCCAGAAATAGTGTTGGGGTTCTTGTCTCTGGGAGGATGTGTGCCTCTGATGGGTTGGGGTTTGACTCTCATGGGACCCCTCTCTCATGTTAGAAAAGCAGAGCATGGAGGTCCACTCTGGCAGTGGCGTTGAAACTATGGGGCTGGCCGGGCTGCAAGCCTGCAACACTCCTAGCAGCGGAGTCTATATGAGTATTATTTTAGATTTAGCAAAAAAGAAATAAAACAAATGTACTCATAGATGCACAGTGAAGACGTCAGTTCTGTCTAAATGGATATATGGCTGCACATTTGCTGCACCGCTAACCTATTTACCATATTGTTAAGACATATCCGGGTTGTAGAGCCTGCTTACTGTATCCGGTCATTTCCACGGTCACATACATGCATGCACATAGCATTCCTGTATCCGCTCTAAGCTGGATATGCAAACTGCAGAGCGAAATGCCTGTGGCCTGATGGAGTGAACAGAGATGGCACAACTGATGTAGGCCTAGAAGGCAACCAAAGGCATGTCACCCCATATAGGCCTACCTTCAATCCAACCAACCCAACAACCCCTAACACAGATCAGCTAACACAGGAAGGCTGTCTGAACCTTCCCTAGAACACCAGAGACAACGCTCCACACGTCCCAGACTCTTCTCCCTCCTGACTCCCAAAATGTGGAACAAACTCCCCCATTGCAGTCAGAACTGCAAACTCACTCCCAAATTTCCAGCATAGTCTAAACTCTACCCCTTCAGACTCCATTTCACCCCCTAGCCCCTAGCACTTCACCCTCCCTGTACCCATTCCTGCCACCTTCTGCCTCGATTGATGCTAGTGATGCTTTTTGTTTATGCTTGATTTTTTTTTACCACAATGTTTTGAATGTAATTTAGATGTTATTTAAACAGCTAGATGCTAGGTTCATTGTTTACCTGGTATCCTATAGTTTCAATGTATACATTATTATTTTGATAGTATATTGTTTAGACTGATGCAAGGTTCTTGGTTGTCCTGTGATCCTAGTTTCCTGAGGCACTACACTGTCTCTTTACATTCTATGTGTGGTTACCTTGCTTATTGTAAGTTTCTCTGGATAATAGTCTGCTAAATGAATTGTAATTCTATCTCAATGTTGCAGCGAGCCGCTGTGTTAAATTTAGGAGTGGGCGAGGTGTGTCGGCCGGGGAGCCCTAGTGGCCAAAATGGGCCAAAAAACGAATATTAATGTAAACTGTGCAATTTCTGAGAAAAGTACATTTGAAACAAGTTGTTTGTCAAAGGGCAGATCCTATGACCAATATCTGTGACAAGTTTGGAGCTTTTAAAAAAAAACAGATTAAGGGGTACCAGTTACTTTCCACCACTGGGTAGAGGCTGTCATCACTTACATCTTTCACTGGGTCAAATTGCTCACAGTAGTGAGGTTGAGTTATTCTAACCTTTGGCAATTCTTTGACCAGTGCCTGATCATTCTACCTCTGCCAAGTCAGGGTGAAACAGCAGGATGGGGGACGTGGGATGGTAAGGACCATGAAACCTAAGACACAACACCTCTTCTACAAAATGCTTCATCTCACAAGACCACATGAGAAACTCAAGGGGATTCATTACTTGAAGGGGTCAAGGATCATGATGGGTCGAGGATGTGACAGTTACGGATCAGGTTGAGGGTCGGAGGCCAGCAGAGGTGGCCTCTGATCTCCCTATCGGGTGGAGGTGATCAGTCCTTACAGGGTAAACAAAGCAACAGTTTGTTGAAGTTAGGATTTCCTTTAATGCAAAGTGACCAGAATTCAGAGTAATCATTTCAGAAAGAATTAGAGGGTGGCAAAATAGTGGCCACTTAAAAGTGCCACGATGCATTGTGTTGTGTGATGTGTTGTGTGATCTGCTATTTTGTCTCTTTTTGAATTATAAAAATAAAATAATGATTTGAAAATGTGTGCCTATAATGATAATAATAGGGACACCATGGTTAATGACGGTGTCTACATGTGTGTCTCATGTTACAGCATGAATTCAGGGCAAATAGCGCCAGTCTAAAATCAGATTAATCTGCAAAAACAAAACAAAAACAAAAACGGTTGGAGAATAGGCTACAGCAGGGATGGGCAACTGGCGGCCCGCGGGCCGCATGCGGCCCGCACCGTCACTCAATGCGGCCCCAGGCCAAAAAAAAAAAAAAAAAAAAGATTTTTTTTTTTTTTTTTTTTTAATAGTTTTTTTTTTTTATCACAAAGAAAAACAAAGTAATCTAAACATATCAGAAATGGTGAACTATTGCCTTCAACTGTTCCAAACATGCAACTTTCCATGAACCATTTTAATTACAACAGTCCACCAGTAGAGCGCGCTCTCCTTTATTTTAATAGTTCTATTAAAATAAACGAGAGCGCTTATTAATTATAAATTAAAAATTATAAATTATAAATTATAAATCAATAAGGCTTCAGCCTTATTAATTATAATTCTAGTGTTCATTTTTGTATATTTTAAGCCAAGGTTACAGCAATACTCTGAAAGGCATACTCAGAGATGTGAAGTTTTGTTTAGCAGTACAGCTGTAGTAAGTTGATAGAAGCATTACTAAATGCTAACTAAAAACAAAGTTATAACAAATAATAATAGTTAATATCCCTTATTTATCACATATGTGACTATTATGGGCTTTTTGAGTAATGGGATACTACTGGCGAGAGTGCTGATAAACAGGGGCGGGTTGGGACCAAAATTCAGCCCTGGCATTTTGGTCCGAACCGGCGCACCGCCCCCGGACTGTTTTGTCAACGGGGGGGGGGGGGGGGGGGGTCCCTGCCGATAAACAATGCGGCCCCCCAGAGTGATTGAGGACATTTTGTGGCCCTCACCATCTACAAAGTTGCCCACCCCTGGGCTACAGTATGTGCATGAAAGAAAACTGAATTTGAGGTTAAGTGCAAACACTTGGGTTTGCAATTGCCTTCCCCTGGGACTCCAAATGACGCCTGTAAGTGAAGCCGCAGTTCAGTGGAAACATAACATAGCCACAACATTTTTCGCAGAAGACATTTTGACAGGTACATTCAGGTAATCATGTTAATTGTGGGTGTGTTTCATTAAGTGTTTCTGTGTGCCAGCATAAAGTACACTGTAGGTGAAGTTAGCTGTCCATGCTGCCACAGTAACACCTACTGTACTGTATATGAAAAAACGTCCACAATTACCTTCAGCAATGTGTTTACCCCTCAAAATATCTGCTGTGAAAAGGGTCTCTTTCCCTCCAAAAGATGGTGCATGTCACCCTAAAAGTATAGGGTATTTGAAATTCCGTGTCTGTGAACAGCCTTATTTCCTTTTGCAAAGTTCCTGATGAGGGCACCTGAATTATTTTCTGTTTATTCACTGCAAGTTAATCTCTATAACAACATTAGCTGCACGTCTAAAAAAAATCTGTGTTTTTGGTTTTGGATGAATGGATGTTTTTGAGTAAAAATGTTTAACAGAATGGAAGTAATCTGTTTTTGGACTTATAACCATTAGCTATTCTTTTGGAACAATGTTACGTCTCATTTCAAGACAGTTGACCTGCCAATTGATCTCTGAACTTACAGAGGTTTCGCAGAAGCCCAAAACACACAAGGCACCACAGCTATTTTCCACAGCTACACTGTGTCAGCCTTTACCATCTGGACCTGGTCCTGCATCGCATTATGTGCTCCGTCAGAAATGCACGTGTTGATGCATGCTTTCTGAAATGTGACTGATCAGCTTCCATGAATTTGTAACTTTGACACTGTGGGGGATTGATTTGAAATTCCTTTTTGTTATCCTCAAACTGAACTTGGCATCACATCTCATGACCTGTAGGCCTAATTGTTAATGCAGTAGGTGTTAGCCAACATTGATTCAATTATTCAGGTATTTTGTTAATGTGTTAATGACTTTGGAGAAAATCCAAGCAAATGTGAAATGAAAAAATAAAGCATTTGTCTGTTGTACGATATGGCTCAAGCTTGGAAGGCATTGATTTTGGTGGATTCCGACCAGTTGAACTCAAATTAAACTTACTTGTGGGTTATATACCTTGACCCCATTGGTTTGCCTGATTTGACTAAAGATAGTCACAGCATCCAGCTCTGCCCAGTAGCCTATGACAAATGCAGATATACATACCTTTTGTAAAGCCTCCCTTGAACCTGTGTTTCTTTTAAATGTTAGCCTTTGAATCTCAAGCAGGTCTGCTGTCCCTTAATCTTTCCCTAAATACCTTAGGTACTGGGACATAATTGGACCCTAAATCTACTGCTCCAAGAGCAATGAAGAGATTATATGCAGCAACACAAAGGGAGGAAATCAATCTGTTTATCTAAGTCTGCACCAGGGAAAGGGTCTGTCCTCGAACTACAGCAGCATTGAGTGAACTCCATCTGTTAGAATCTGGCAAGGTGTACTGAAGCAGTAATGACAACAGCCTGACGTTCCTCTGGAACATGATCTATTACTGTTAATCATTGAATAGGTTGTCAAACCTCTGTCATTACCCCAAGGCTGTGTTTCATAAGAGGCTTGTGATAGGATTATTTTGTGCTCATTATGGATTAAACAGATGTAATATTATGTGGTTTGTTAGCTTACTTTCAGTCTATATATTTTCTCAAATATAGGCTATAATTTGCATTTGTCATATACTTATGTACCCTACCCTTTTCCCCTATCTAGCTTGTAGGTTGGCTATTGGAACGCCCGGGTTCAAGTGGTTAACTAATTAATTGACCTAATCTGCTCTCTGCCATTCAACTAGTTGCCCAATAGTACACACAGACTCTGATATTCAGAAGATCTCACGAAGTTTAATCATTACACAGTGAATAACAGTGAATTACCTAGTTTAAATCCTACCATCCTATCCACAGCTTATAATACAGTAGTTGGATGTGTCCACTGTGGTTTTGGATGTTAGCACAGCAAAGCTTGTGTTCCAGCCTCTTGAGGTATTATCTGAGGTATTATCTGAGCATTGTCAATAACATTCTTGTCAACTACCTGTCAAGTTTTTCCTTTAGGCATTTCAGACTGGAGGATTGACAATGAAGCTTTCGCAACCATAACACCAGAAGCAGTCTGGGACAGACAGAAGTTAAATACACTTGGAATGCATTTTTTAAAAAAATCTAATCAAGACTGCTATCCTGTTGCTTAGCAGATAATATTGACAATAACACAGGGCTCTGTTCATGTCTTAACAGTGGCACAGAACATTACGTAAACCAGAACATTTCCTCTTTATCTCTTTCAAAATAAATAAGCAAGTATTTAACAGTGTAGTGTCGTATATTTCGGGTCCGCCTGGTAGACAGTCCAGATACCACAGTAGCTCCACATCCAACCGTGGTACTCATTTTGTATTTTGATTTATTTATAATTTTAAAAAATCCATTAGTCAGAATCAATCCTTTACTTCAGAATTTGGTGTCCAAACTAATAATGTGCATGTCAGGAAGACACTGATGGGATTTGATTTCCTATACATAAAATTGTTGACATTCAATCACAGCTCAAATTTAATGTCACGTATTATACAAAAATAGAAGGCCAGTTCATATCCTTACCGGGTACTGTGCCAATGTCTGTAGTAAGCACAGGTAGCACACAAATGGGGCATTTGATGGTCCCAAAGTATTTTCATGCTCCAGTGCTTTTTATACTGTAGTTACACCACATAATCTGGCCCATTTTAAAGATATTTTTCTTTCCACACTTCCTTATCATGGAAGAGCAGTAGATGTCTGGATGCACATAATAATGATACTCTTCAGACTTGAACTTCAGCTCAGATCCTCGCCAGGAGTTCCAGAACCCATCAGTGTCCCTCACATACAGTAAAACCCTCTGGCCCACAACAGTCTCACTAAAACGGCCATACTCTTGGTTTCTATTACAGATGATAGCAAAACAAGATGTCTTATTTTTCTTTCAAGGGCATGCTACATTCATCTGCTGCTACATTCATCTGCTACATTTAGCAACAGGATCCAAATATTTTTGGGACTTAATTATAAGTAAGGCAAAATTGTGGACTTCTCAAACCAAAATATAATGAATGGCTCTGATTCAGAAATTAAACAGAAGACATCGAAATTGGATACTTGAAATGTATGAGGACCTTCTCAATGTGAGTATTGAGTAATTGTAATTATAGTTACACTGTCATAGGCAAGAATTTAATAAAGCCCAAAGGTTGAGTTATGTATGTATTAATTTCCTGAAGCGTGCTCAGTATCTCCACAAAATCCCCCTCATCTCATAACAGACAAAATGTCACAACATGTACAGTTCCAGTGAGCATCATAGGGCTGGCAGGCTTATTCTGAACCAGGCTTTAACTGTCTCTGCTTTTACTGACAGTACTAGAGAATGTCATCATTCACAAAAGCGTATGAGTACTGTACATGTAGTACCCATAGAGAAGGGACACCTGATGTCCACGGTTGATGTGCACTTTTTCCTCGTTCCGGAAAGAATGTCCTGGTTTGCTTGGGAAGTGAAGGCTGAAGTCTGTTGACACATTAATGATAGAAACCCAAATGAGAGTAGATTACATTCACGGGAAGAGAAAATCGTCTGTTGGCGACCGCATGATCCAGATCTGTCAAAATCATAACTGTGTGGTCATGAAAAACATGTTACAAAAAGTGATCATGACAGGTGTGAACTTTGTACAATGCTGTAAAATAATGTTACGGAAAGAACTTTGTACAATGTGGTAAATGTAGTTTACCTCTTACTGGTTTATTTTCAACCCAAACTTTTTCGAAAATCAGTACACAGTATCTCTAAAGTCATTAAACAAAACCTGTCCTTCACATTGTTCATATTCCATCCTGATTGGCTAAGAATGGCTTCCAAAGTTTGCAAGAGTGCTTTTGAACAAAATGCCTCAAATCATGAATACGCCGTGCAATTTCCATGAAGTTTTGCACGTACATTCCCATTAGGCAGAGGAAGAAATGCCACTTGAAAATGTTCTAATCAATCCACCAAATCATGAACGCAGCGTCCGATTGCGGTGAAACTTTGCACACACATTTTGTTGAGGCACAAATGCCACCCTTTGAACATTGCCCTATTACAGCGCCACCAGGAGGCCAATTTTAGCAAAACATTTGTTTTAGTATTACTCCTACAAATGCTGTCCAAACATCACATAAATCGGTACATATCATCTCTTTAGTCAAGTCATCAAGACGGATCCGTCCGATCCGTCCATTTTCCCACATTCCAGCCTGATTGGCTAATTCCGAACATTACTGGCCCACACTAACCCACCTGACCTGGCGGAGACCTGTGCTCCGAGGAGCACTTTTTCTAGTTGTTTATGGCATGGCCATTAGCATCTTGTTATCCATTGAGTGAGTTCATCATGATACACATTGAATTTCCTCACACCTCAATGTAGTTAGATTTCTATATGCAAAGATGAGATTTTTAACAATGTCCACACAATCTTAGAAACACACGTTTCTTTAGTAGTTCAATGTGATGTCAAAGCTTACCTGCCTTGTCTGTTGACCTCTACCTCACCTATTGCTCATCTTTAGAAGGAAGCAGATGTCAGTGGTGCTTCAACTGATGCAAAGTATGGTTCACTGACTGCTAATGAGACCTCCTGCTGTATGGTATGCAGTGATGATAGGACGAGAGTAAAATGATACATCATCAGCCAACAACTGTCAATTAAAATACAGATACATGAACAAACAAATAAAACCCAAATAGATACTAAACAGTTAAACTCAATATGTGAAACCGTTTTATTTTGTGGTTCCTTCCCTGTTTACTGTATAATTTATGTCTAGTGTGTACTGTATAATATGCTATTTGAATATATCACTTTGAATTCTTTGAACACACTTCCCTGCCCTCAAAGGCTGGGAGGCCTGAGAAACCTTAGAATCAGCTCTACTCCGTGGACTCAGCCTAATCCGTTTCACATTCCAAATGCCTCCACAACGTGGTGCCAATTTGCTCCAAAGCGCAAGTCTCGGTTTTCATTACAGTCCCCCCGGTCCTCAAATAAATAAAAAAAGAGAACACACACATGTAAGATATTGAGCTGGGCTGGCATCTCAGCGCCGCACAATTCAACATGTTGAACAGGTGGAGGAAGCACGTGGAAGGTTCTGTACAATGAATTTCCTGAAAAACATTCCTGTTCTCTGGATGTTGACTAATGTCCTGAGGTGATAACCAACTATAAGCATCACTGGATTAGAGATGGAATGCTGGCTGTGAGAGGGCAATTTTCTCTGACAGGACAATAGCCATATTCTCCAGTGAAGATGTCCTAATTGCATCAATGACCTGGTAATACATGCCCCCCCCCCACCCCCCCACCCACGATACCACCTTTGCAGGCTTGATGAAATTGCTTGATGCTCGGAAAACTCAGCTGATTAAGAACCTGCAAAATGTAATCTGGGGCTCTTTTCTGGACGCTCTCCCGCTTAGTTGATGATCCACTCATTTAGTGAACCTGCTATCTTTTATCTGTAATGGACTTGGTGCAAATGATGTCGATGTTGAGCATTACCATTCTGGGGGTGGGGTGGGGAAGGGTTTAGGTGGTGTCTTGTATTTCAGATTGTACACCTTTAAAAATGACAAATGTAGACAATAAATAAACATGCATCATTCAGATTGTTTGTGAAATGGAATAGGTATCATTGGACACTACACTCACAGTAATGTTCTTCCAGAACAATACAGACTTCTTCATTGGCCATATCTGACATGTCTAATCTTGCCCCCAGGAGTCCACATTTCACCATAACCCACGTGTTTGAGAAGATGGCTTCACATTATTATTGGTCATTATTAAGCCATTCTCAGTCCCTGAGGCCTGAACTAGCAAAATAGATCTTTTGAAATATATGTTTATATGTGTGTGTGCGTGCGTGCGTGCGTGCGTGCGTGCGTGCGTGCGTGCGTGCGTGTGCGCGTGCGCGCGCACTAGGTTCCCGAATCAATGCCCGGCTCCCCCCGAGTTAGTGTCGAAGTGTCCTTGAGCAAGACGCTGAACCTCTAACTGGTCCTGATGAGTATGTAGGTGGCTAGGTGCCTTTGCATGGTTTCGCCTGTCGTCGGTGTGTGAATGCACAGGGAGACATATTTCAATGCAATGATTCAAATTATATTCCTGCTTCCTAGGAATGTTCAATCAATATTTACAGTATGTGTAACTCCCTCTGGTGCTAGAAGACGGCTCTTATAACATCAAAATGTACAAGCTTGTGGACCTTCTTTGACAATGTAATGAATGCAAAACTGACAATAGGAAACGTTTCAAATATAGTGTGTAATAGATGAGCATATACTGTATGCAACATAATATGGTATGGTGGTGTATTTACGTACACAGTTTTTCAGATTATAATTAATATCCCAGTTAAGTTCTGATTCTGGATAAGCTATATAGTAAGTGCACCCATTTGACTGTGACCGGTTACAGTGGTTTGGTACAGAAGTCGCGATTATGTTAAGACTGCCCTAGACACTGCAACAGAAATGTACCTAAACTTTGAAATGTAGAATAAATGGGATGAAATCGTGTGGAATTTTGGATATCGTAATATTGTGATATGGCATAATTGGTTTTAATCACTTGAGCCCTATTTTATATTTTTCAACATTTAAATAAATATCCGATCTACCAGCTCACAACACGTCACATAACAATGAGATATTATCGTCAGAAGTCCTGTCTTCAAAGCTCAAATCAGCCTTCATGATTTGGGGAGATAAACAATTACCTCATGAACACATACAAAATATAAATAAGAAAAAATAAATACAATTAGTGCAATATCACTTACATTATATATATATAATACTTATATAATATTATACAGATAACCCATTTGGCTGGCCAATTGAAACACTTTAAAGCCATGATTTTTTTGCATAGTTACTGCACTTTGGCTGTGTAGGGCAGAATACACAATATCTATATCAAGGTATTTGGTCAGAAATATTGTGACATGACATGATTTGGTCCATATCGCATACATCATACACATAGCAAATTAACATGTAGGTATGACACAGCAATTCTGTCTCTTCTTCAATCGCCAATAACCTGCAAGGGTCGTCCACAGAGCACACAAAAGGCCATGAACATAATGAGCTTTCTGGTTGTGAACCTGAGAATAAACAACAAACCGTAAGCCCTAGTGGGGGACGTGAACCTACAGACTCATCAGCTGGGAGGTCCACGCAGATTTCTTTCCCAGGGCACACTGTGGGAATGGGGCCCTGTTTACTGAGCAACTTTATTGGTGCTTCAATTGAAAAAGTTCATACAGGGGCCCCGGGGAGCATTTAGCAGACTTAAGAGGACATTCCAAGATGATAGGTGGTATTAGTAGGGGTTTTTGAGTTTCATACTCTGTCCGAGGAAGTATATGCTATGTACTGTACTGTATGTAGGAGAGAGATCCAACTTAAACCTCGCTCAAGTCCTGATTGACAAAAGTGCATATTGTATATTTCGCATTAAGCTTCATCATTGTTGTTGATGAAATGTCTGTTATTTCTGTTAACATTGAATAGGAAAGGAAAGCGATGAAGGAAAACAAAGCAGAAAATGAATGGAGGATATGGTGAAACAATGATAACTTTAGAATGTAGAGTTTTGACTCACGGCAATTTATTGCGTTATAGTTCATAGTAAGGCATAAGAACATCAGCTGAGAACTGCAAATGCTTACAATCAGCCAAACTGACAAGGTCCAGTTTATTTAACTTCTCTCTGCTTTCAGACAGCTCTACAACTATATTAGACACATGCATATTTAAGCCCACCACATAAATAATAATTAAAATTGGGTGGCCAGAGGTAACCTTATTGTTAGAAGAAAACTAAATTAAGCATGTCACTCAAAGGTCACTAGTTTAAAACTAGAGAAAACCAGCAAGTGAATTTGAGATGTGCATGATATCACAGCTGTAAGGATAACTAATGCCACTCACTGCCCAATGTGCCAACCTTTTGCAAGGTATTGATGTGACAAACTGCTTAATTGCAGTAATTTTGTGGTTGAGTTTTATCTGCCAGTTCCCAAATGGCTTGACAGTATTACCCTAGGATGTTGCTGCAAATTACGTTTTATGAGTATAATGAGCGTTAAAATGAGGGTTAAACACAGCAGTTGACCATGTACACATTTAACCTTCAGCCAGATTCAGCAAGAAAGCCCCAGGCTACTCAGCTCTGCATTTTACTCGCGGAAATATACACATTCTGAAAATGTTTACATTCAAACGACATTACTGCAGGGATTTGGTCGGACTCAATGGTAGTTGCTAACGCTGTTGCTTTTGACCAGGAGGTTGTAAATTGTAAGCTCCTCAATTCTCATGACACAGAAGGATAGAATAATATACTGTATGTTTTTCCTATGTAAAGAGTATAGCCATGTTGAGCAGATTAACCACCAACTGTGCTCAGTGGGAGAATAAAAACTTCTGAAAGTCTGTCGAACATAAATAATAGTGTATGTTATGCATGCAGTCTTGAGTCTCTCAAGTGTACAGTATTTCTCTACTGTACACTTGAGCCATTTCCACAAACCATACACACTAGTGATGAGCGGGTCGACCCGTAACCCGCGGGACCCGCGGGTCAACCCGCGGCGCGGGTGGGTCGAGTCAGGATTTCAGAGGCAATTATGCGGGCTGAGGGTGAGCGGGTCAGCCGCTCTCCACGAAAAAAAAAAAAAAAAACCCTATTTTGACCAACATGCTTGTTTATTCAGCCCATGACAATGTTGTGCTACTGTAGACATTTAAAGGGACTTTGGGTACTTAAAAGAGCGCTATATAATATATATATATATTCCCACCGCGGGTCGCGGGGCGGGTTGAGCCATAGATTTATATATGGGTTCGCGGGGCGGGTTGAGGCGGGTCGCGTTCCGTCGCGGGTTGGGGCGGGGCGGGTCATGAAAAAACCCGACCCGCACATCACTAATACACACACACAGACCAAACAGATTTTTCACCAGTACTGTGGATGGGCTGTTCAGTAGCTCCATACGTATGTTTTAGTTTTGAGTAGATTTTGTCCATTTTCCATCTTCTCCATCTTAATCTATTGTAGGTTTTACACAGTACGTTTCATTCAACTAGAGGTTCGGGCCACTACGTGGCCTTCACACCTACGTCGCACCAGATGCGGAAATCACCCCTTCTTCCGGGTTGGAAATGTGATGGGCGAGGCCTATTTGGGGCTTCTGCGCACGCGTTTTGCGCACAGAGGTGCGCAGCCCCGTCCACAAGCTCGTGCGCAAGCTCGTGAGTCGAGCCCATTGGTCGAAACCGTTTTCGCTTGTTTATGTACAGTGGCCCCAGCTGCAGTACCTATGAATGGCCAAAATGTCCAATGCGCTTCAATGCAACCAATGGGTTCTGGGGGCTTGGGTATATGGGGTTTGTTTATTGTTTATGTCTGAGTTAGAGTGACGTGGCCGTGGTCCGCACGCCCTCCCATTCGCCAATTTTAATATAGGATAGCTCAATAGTGTCCTGGGCTGAATGATGGTCTAACTCTCAACTGATGGCTCATAAAACACATCATAAGAGCTTGTGCTCTTAATTATCAGCCAGGTGCTCAAACATTAACAAAATGCACAAACTTTTCATTCATACGAACATGTAAGTCTGCATGTATAATAGAGGACTCCTAATGTGCCGTAGTGTCTATGCCAGTGACAGTGTCCTACCTATTCTGAAGAAAACCTGGCGACTGGCAAGTCAGCATGTGCAGTGGTTGTATACAGGCATCAATTCAGCATGGTCCAAGTCTATTCCGTATTTGGGATTTCAATACTGGGTCTTATCAGTACACTTTCATCACACTTTACATGAACAAAACAAGAACATTATAATGAAAACATGTAAATCAAAGATTTACCACAGACATGGACGATTCTTGCCTCGGATACATTTGTCTGTGTACGGACACATTGATGACCCTTGTGTGAGGAGCATTCAGCATCACCTGGCCTTTAAACGCATCAGACTGCCCCCCATAGTATCCTATCTAACTGCGCTCTTGTCAAACACCCAAACCCTAACATTGATTGATTGATTGATTGCATTTTTCATCAACACAATATGCATCTGTACATTTGAGATACTGTATTAATACAGTATGAGTACTTTTGGCTTGGATATGAGTAAATTATAGGGGAACTTAAAGGGCAGATAGGATCCCTGTTCAAGAAATATACCTTAATCTCTACCTTTCATTTCATTGCTTATTTTGCTGCTGGCAATGATAGTGTACATTAGGTTAGCTAGGGAAAAACACCTTGTTCACAAGGACACTTGATATTAAACATCATGATCCAACATGAACAGAAACACTTTTTACGTTTCCAGGCCCGTCCACTGGGGGTCATCAAGGGGTCCGGGACTCCTAGGGGGTCCTCAGAGTTACTAAAGGAGGAATGCCAAATCTTTGTGTGAAAGGAACATAATTATTATTTAAATATCTGAAAATACACATTAACACAGCCTTGGAGGCCACCCATAGACACTTGAAAGTAACAGTAATACAGTACATGTAGTAACACTGGTATGGTCCTTTAAGTTAGGGGACACATCGGAGGTTATTGCTTCCCCACTTTTTGGTAACTTTTAATATTAGAGGTTGTCTGGGTCATTACACATCATCACGCCAAACACACAAGCAGGTGGTGACGTAACGTGTGGTGTAGTTCGTTTATAGCGTAAAGATTTTATTTGTTTTTTTTTACTTCTGGTGATTACATTTACTCTTCAATAATCATAACAGTGGTCTTCATTTGTGAAGATTATCTTGCTAAACAAAACCTGTAAGTATCATGAATTTGTATTTGCCACAGAGTTTATTTTCAGCAGTAATCAAAAATCCAATGCAAATATACGAACCAGGAAGATACAAATTTCCTCCTTCCGCCTACAAAAATAAATCATCCCTGGACCTCTCTATGAAGATGAAAAGACAACAAACTTTATTTGAAGTTGCACCTATGCTGCAACCTACATAAACCGTTGCCTATATAGATATGATTATTTGTTATATGTATGTAAAATGATGTGACGTTTAACACAGTTTCATCATCATATAAATTTGTACATTCACCCTGTATCATAATCATATGAGAGAGGGTGAAAAAAAGGGCTGTATAAGTCAAATGTGTTGAACCCGATAGGGAAGGATAGGTACTAATTAATTGATTATGAATACTGCAATTTGAACTGTACTACAGCATATAGTGAAATTAGCAGCTTTATTGGTTAAGATTGAAGGCTCTACATTGCATGAAATGTTAGCTACAGGTGTTAAAGGCCCTTGGAGGTGCAATTAAGGACAGCATGTCAGACCCCCCCCTCCCCCCTTCTCAATTTCCCCAACTTTCAATTAAAACTAGGCACGTACATAGACATACATACAGTATGTACAGTGTAATGTATATGTATTAGCTATACATAGTCTAGTAAAATGAGCTACTAATATATAAACTAATAGACAAGATGCACATCCGCAGACATTTTGAGCACTTTCAACATTGGAATGGTGCACAGAGAAAAACTTACAACAAACATGATTTCCAATTAGATCTTAATCTCAAATTTAACAAAGTGTAAAACAAAACTTTTTGGTTATGAGAACCAGTCAAGTTGAAAGAATATTTGTACATATTACAATAAAGGCAATATATAATTGATAGGTGTTATACATTTAAATTTAAGTTATTAAAGGATAGTTTTCATCATTTTTGGTCGATACTGTATACTGTGCTACTGTAGCCTATGTACAGCATTGAAACAAATCAGTTGGTGATGGCATAATACAGTACTTTTCACATTTTGTGAATACTCCTTTGAGGGTGAATACTTTTCATTCTCATATTTACCGTCCTGCTGTCACTCCATATTTGGGCAAATATGATGTCATCAGCATGACCCATAGGGAAGCCACGCTGTTATTAGACCCTGTCTTATTCTTTAGACCTTCTTTGACCATTGATGAGTACACAGCCTTGCATTTCATATACTCATACAGTATATCTACAGTGTCAGTTGTGTGGTTAGTCAGGGTGCCTGGTGGCTCAGCCAGTCGGTGGACAGACCATAGGCTCCCTGTGATTAGCTCCTGTTATGTCTTGTATGTCTCTCTGGCTCTATACACTATCCATAGCATGACATGCCAAAAAAAAGGTTTATGACTGGAAGGATACGTCATGTGCAAACGGCAAAATCATATTATACAGTACACACACACACTCGCACATGCACTCACACAGTATATATACCTCTGATAAAACGTCTATCCCCACTGCCCCAATCAAAGATGTCAGTGAAGATAGGAAAAATATACAAAATGTCTTTTACAATTTGAGGAAATAATTCTTGAAATCTTTAAGGCACAGCAAAAATGGGTAAAAACGTGATGGGGCAGAATGCTTTCCAGAGGGCGAGTAAGTCATTTCACAAAGTCAAGGATAAATAATCCAGTTCATGGAACCAAGCCTGGTGAGCGCAGAAAAGATGTTCCAAGAATTATGATACCATGGAATGACTGTATTGTCACACTCCCATGTTTCTTTCTCTTGTGTGTACACCATCCATTGTGTGTACCTGTGGTACACCATCCCCCATCCCCCTCCGCCATCCGAGAAGGCCCCCTGGGTTTGTCCTCCTTGGCACGGTCCACAGAGGCCTGGGCAAAGAGATTATAGAGAGATTTGGAATTTCTGCACACTACTCAGTGTGTGCAGTACAGTACAGTACATTGAAAATGCTATGATAGGCTCTGTGCATAACTGTAGTCACAGGTTTGCAGAAGGTGGCATACGTGTTTCCTGTTCTGTTTCCTATAGCTTAGTTTGATTGGATAAGCAGCCGATTTGAACCAGAGCCAATCAAACAAAGCTATGGGAAAATTAACCAAACAGGTATGCCACCTTCTGGAAACCTTGGACTACAGTTAGGCACAGAGCGTATTAGTAGTCTTCCCAGAATGAGACGGAGGTAGCTGAGAGAATTTCACTGCAGTGATTGAACTGGTGTGCAGGGTTGGCTTACCTTGACTGACAGAAATCATGGCACTTAGAGTCTCCAACAAGCGCAGCACAAGTGCAGCGATGAGTTGGATTTGCCCCCTCAACTTCAAGGGGCATCCCTCCAGCAGCGCGCCTGGTTCGCTGATGTCCACCATAGCTGGACATTCCATAGGGAACTATGTGTCTAGAAGGTGGAACAGAAGTCTATCAAAACCCAGTTTCCAGTGCTATAACATGAAAGCAATTGTCCGAAAGGAGGCCCACTTGAAAACAGATGAATCAATCACAGAGTGGGCTTCACATAATGACGTTGCTTTAAACCCACATCACAGTTATCTCTATTAGTGCACTGATTCTCAAAGTGATGTGCGGGGACCCCCAAGGGGTGTCAGGGGGTCTGCAGCAAATTGAGTAACAGTTTAAACCTTTAAGCACCATTTTATTTTTCAGCTATTTGAAAATAGCCGATCTAGCTCACAACGCATTGCATCATGACGTGTTGTTGTGAGTTTGCAGATTATCTATTTAAAAAAGAAGAAGAAAAAAAAGAAGAATCATGACAAAATAATGTTCTCTTAGGGCGCGCTCCCACCAAGAGTTGGCTGGCCGCTGTTTGCAGAATCTGCCAATGCATTGTCAATGCAAATGCGTTGATTCACGCAAGAGCAGATTTTTTCGCTAGTCGCGCAGACCTTGCGTTTATCTGCTCTCCGCGACTAAGCATAAAACTGCTGGAGGCAGGCGCTGATTTTCTCCCTCTGTCCAATCGGGTGAGTCGAAGGCGGACCGTCTCAAGACTCAGGAAGCAACATGGTGCTCAAGGCAGCAGGCTGTGCGGGCTACGGGGACGGTCCTGAAAGTGAGTGACAGGCGCGTCACTCCCGTTTTTTAGAATCCGCTGGCTGCAAAAAACTGTGGCCGCGCACAACCTGCGTTTAACAGCGGCCAGCCAACTCTTGGTGGGAGCGCGCCCTTATGGGGGTCCCTGGCTTTCCTTTCAAATTATATCAAATGGGAATATATATGAATTTGGAGGTCCTTCCTTGACATGAAAATCTTTGGGAACCACTGTGTGAGGTACATCTAATGATCTCTCAGTTCTCCTATTCCATACTGTATAGAAGAGGAGATTTTGGGACCAGTAACATCTGTTACTGGTTCAGATTTCAAAAGCATGAGTGTGTAGTTTGATTTGTATCCAACATATGAATGAAAGCAGAACAGTAGCCTTCATGTTGCATAGCTCATGCACCATATATACACAAACATACACAAAAATCAGAGTAAGATTTTGTTGAGTTGCATTTAAAGGCACACCTACAAATACTGTACTTGCAATTTCTTAAAGGGGTATTTATTTCACTTTAAAACACTTCTGCAACACTGGCACACAACTAAGTGTAAAACAGGCTTAAAGTAAACCGTTTTCTCACATTTTGTCTACTTTCTTCCATGCCAGTTTTTTTTTTTTTTACTAACTGTTGGTTAAGTTACACAACAAGACCTGTAACTTTCTAGCAAGTAATTTGTTATGACAATTTGTTATTGGATTATGAATTATGTTGAAATGTTTGTGTTTTCTATTTTTCTGTATTTTCAGTTTTACAAATTCACAGTGACCACCAGTAAAGAGCTTAAACGAAGCCACTGTCTAAGGAGCTTTATTGGGAGCACTTGGCAGCTGTCTGCCAAGCCATAAATGTTTGTGCAAGCAGAATTAATTGAATGTAACTATAGCTACAACATGTGCTCATTTTGCTAAATTGTGATGCATAAGAATATGTTATTGGATTATGTATTATGTTGAAATGTTTGTGTTTTCTATTTTTCTGTATTTTCAGTTTTACAAATTAACAGTGACCACCAGTAAAGAGCATTGCATTCACCAAAAAAGAAAATTAAATTTACAACATATTACTCACACAAACATTTTCAGATTGAAAGCTTTATCTCTCACATATAAACAGTACAGTAAGCCAAAACAATGTCTGAAGCAAATGGACCAATACTTTTTTGGCTGCTTTTAAGTGCTGCTTGTTTTACACTGGAATGCTTTCAGTTGCATACAGAGGCAAGGTGACCCAAATAATTTCATCAGCTTGTGTTGTCAATCCTAGGAAAGGACATCCTAGGAATTTACACAGAAATAATATCCCCTTAGAACGGTAGCTTAAAACAGTGTAGCCTGATTATTTCATTTGTTTTTTTGTTTTTTAATACATTTAGAAAAGATATTGGGGTAGAAAATATGTGTAACTAAACTTAAGAAGGCTTTAGCAGTGGATCTGTGTTTATATCTATGACCACCATGGAATGTAACATTCTTGTAGCTTGATATGGATTTAATTGAAAATTACACTGTGAATCTAATTCCATCTGGGGAAAGAAAATTGCATTGAGAAAAGGCAACATGTGCAAGTTTTGTACCATGGTGCACATGAAACCTGCAGTCAGTGTTATTGCCAAAGAACCCAAATGAGGACTGCATCGTTTTAAGGTTCACTGCCAATCCCAGGGAATCATTTTGGTTAAAGTTGTCTTTTTTCCAGTTTTCTAGCTGCTGTACACTTGGCAATGAATTCTTAAATTTGAGGTTGAACCACAACCCCAAAGTTACGAAAAGTGTGACCGTATACTATAAACAGCATGCAGTCTTGAGTTGTTGAACCAGACTGCTTCACAGTTGTGCGAGCTGACAGG
Source organism: Gymnoscopelus braueri (assembly GCF_963280865.1). Taxonomy (NCBI): domain Eukaryota; kingdom Metazoa; phylum Chordata; class Actinopteri; order Myctophiformes; family Myctophidae; genus Gymnoscopelus; species Gymnoscopelus braueri. The sequence goes on from NC_137614.1 coordinate 17,633,495, forward strand.
GACATAAACAAAGTGGTAAAACGAAGGGTGGAGGACTTGCTGGACCTATTTAACTCCAGAAGGTGTACCACTGTCGCTTAAGGACCGTATTCCCCAGCCTGTATTACTTACATGAGAATTCCCTCATGCCATTACAGTTTGGATCCTGCCCGGTGCTATGGCGGAGCACATAGAAAAAGTGCTCCTCGGAGCACATAGAAAAAGGTCTCCGCCAGGTCAGGTAGGTTAGTGTGGGCCAGCAATGTTCTGAATTCGCCAATCAGGATGGAATGTGAAAAATCGGACGGATCCGTCTTGAACACTTGACTAAAGAGATAATGTGTACCGGTTTGCGTGATAAAATAAAATAATAGTTTTGTAAATATCGATATATCGATATTGAAAAATCTGAAAGACAGGTTTCGTTTAATGTCTATAGAGATACTGTGTACCGATTTGCGTGACGTTTGGCCAAATTCAGTAGGAGTACTGTAAAAAAAAAGCGGCCTCCTGGTGGCGCTATGACAGGCCCATGTGAAAATTTTGGGGCAGAGGTTCTGAATTGGCATCCAGGGAGTGTGTGTGCACAGTTTCGCTGTGATCAAGCCAACAGTGCCGGAGATTAGCTGATCACAGACGGACGGACACACACACACAGACGGACGGACGGACAGACAGGGTGCAAAACATACTCTCTCGCCATGCCTTTCGGCCTGGCAGAGACAACAATGAGGTGTGTGTGTGCTCGCATGTGCATACGTGTGAGCATGGGGAAGTGAGAGTATAACCACAATGAGATGTGTGTGTGCTTGCATGTGCTCGTATGGGGAAATGACAGTATAACAACAACAATTATGTGTGTGTGCTGGCGTGTGCGTGAGAGTGCGTGTGCGCATGTGCATTCATATCTGTAACTGAATCTAATTTGTCTCCTGCCAAGCAAAACCACAGCCGGAAAGATATCAACTTCTCTATGGCACTATATCAATTTATCTTGGCTTAGTTAACAACAAATAACTGATTGTGTAAATATTATTCTTTAACAACTTGGATTGGTTTATTTAGTCTCTTTTCATTTGGGACGAAAAAAATAGTCTTGGACTAATATGTGATGTGATTAAGATTGAATCCTTAGCTGTGGCTTGGCAATCATTATTTGTAGGCCTAATGCCCACAGGTGAGGATGAACTGCAAATGCCTATCTGATAATTACTTTTTCCATTAACTCCATGAGTCTCCTCTCAAACTAAATTATCTGGACTGGAAATGAGTGACTGCATAAAGACAGCATAATTATGCTGCTCATGGCCAGTGAAAAATTATGCAACGTTTGAAAAGAAGGAGCTGTATTTCAAGATGGTCAGACGGTCGAATGTACTGTATGATAAGGAAAATATTTGACAGTTCTGATCAATTGTACGTTTTGACAGTTCTGATCAATTGTAAGTTCTTGAGTCTAGAATGTAAATATGAAGGCTGTGAAGTTCTGTCAAGAAATATTGTCTCTTCTTTGTAGAGTGGATAGCTATGTAGCCATTTCAAAAACCTTTAAGACAGATCTGGTGTACTACTCAGCCAGAGTGGTCAGAATTGAATTGTCTACTTTCTGAGGGCTACACTTGTAAATGGATAGAACTTCCTCTAGCAAACTGAATTTACAAACAGTTTGTTAAAGTCGCCCTCCAAGTGCCGGTTTGGTGCCAGTTGCTCTTGCACAATAGCACTTGGAACACAAATCTACAACCATACATTCTCAACCAGCATAGCGAGATTTTTTTTTTTTTTGCAGCTCAGCTTAAACTTTGGTTGTCGTGATTATGACAAGGGTTTCAAGTTGGCATGAAACAATTGTTGACTAAATACAAGCATGAAATGGGATAAGTGTGCTTGTAATCCTATAGACAAGGACGATACTCCGGAGGGGAATGAAGGGTCACACAAACATACACCTCGAAGCAGTTTCTTATAACCACAGTTTGTGCTGAACATGAGTAGCAACTCCTCTCGCTGAAAATAACAGATTTTTTACTGAAATAATTAATTACATACGGTATACTGGTAAATCAGGCAGGTAGGCCACAATTAATGACAGTAGCAGTACAACAAAATCATTTGTCAGTCCAATTTTGTAGGCTGGGAAGAAAAGGTTTATAAAAAAAGGGAAAGTTCTGATAAAACAAGCACCCTGGGAGCAATGAAAAGACCTTTACTGTGAATGTCTGGTCAACTGCACTGTGAAAGCATGGCAAGCTTATTTGTAAAGGACATTTCATAATATAAAAACAAATCAAAGTGCTTTACATAAGGCATAGCAAAGCAGGTATAGGCATAAAGGGCATTTCAAGATAAACAAATAATAAAATGAACCGGAAGGGGGTGCTCCGCGGAGCACATATCTACAGTATGCCAGACTGGGTGACCTACCCATGCAGGGCTGTCTAAATCGTGGGTTGCAGCTGTCACCATTATACAGTAATAGGCACCAACCTTTAATATATAGTGCACTCCGAAACCCATGTTAATATAGGAACAAACTTCTATGAGTAAAACCAATGGCCAGAAATAGAGTCCAAGAGGGAAACAGGCACAATCCCAACAAAGATTCCACAGGTGCTGAACAAAAATACATACAATGGAGAAGAAGGGAAGTCCGCACACCAATGGCCAAACATATGGTTTGCTTTACACCAACTCATCTAGACTACAGAGCCAAGGCACGAACCTGTCACCATTATTCAGTATACAGTAGGCACCAATCTCTATAATACTAGAGTGCACTCAAACCATGTTAAGTAGGATCAAAGCCTGAAGATAACGAATTGGTAGCCTCCCGTCATGTTGTTCTGTCACATCTGTATACTATTACCAATCTCTGATAGACCTGGGGAGTTCTCTCTGAACTCTGTCCATCAAACCTCATAGCCTCTTTACATCACGGTAGTGGTATTTCAGCTTACTTGGATTTGATACGGTAGACCTTGCCAGGCCCTTTGACAAGGCAGTAGAAGGCAACTCAGCAACTTTCATACTGTATGTCCACCAAACGCATATATCTCTTCTCCAATATACAAAAGGAATATGACTTTAAAATGTAAGGTCTCCTCGCTTTAAGTATGATTAAGTTGGGTCCAGGCTTTTGAGATGCATGTGTTTTGTTCTCTGATCATTGAAAACATCTGTGTTTGTCATGTTATATTGTACTCATGGGAGCATATTGTCTCTGGTATGTGAATAGATTACAGAAGTCCCACATTACAGCTATTTACAGTTGACTGGACTACCACTGAATGTTTGCACCATGCCCAGGACAAACTGTTGGAAGCAGTGAAGGTTTGTTATACATTTTGAGTGTAAGAGGTGACAAGGAATTGTGCAATAAGTGATTAAATGACATTAGAAGTTTGGGTCAAAAAATAAAAGGTTTGGTCGATCTGTATTGTTCAGGACAATTTTCTATGCTGTATACCAGGACAAATATAGGATAGGTTAAATAATTCTACATAATTTATTTGCAGCTGAAAATTAGGCCAATATAAACAAAATAGCTATAAGGTAATAGAGTAGAGAGCCTATGAGTCACAGAGCCTGTATGAACAGGCAGTCATGAAACAAGCAACACAGATAATTGCAGACTCTCAACATCCTCTCTGAATATGAACCTCTGCCATCAGGAAGAAGACTCATTGTGCTGACGTGCAAATCAAAGTGCTATGGCTTGATCTAGCCGCCATCCAGCTGCTGACATTAAAATGTAGAGTAATAGGAAAATCTGCAATAAATAAGCACTTGTCACGTTGGCACTTTAAGCTCCTTTTAAGCCATCATGCTGTTAATGTTAAATGTATAGCCTAGTCAGATGTATTCTATGTTTAAGATGATTGTATGTAAAGCAACTGTCTAGCAACTTTTTGGTCTACAGTATGTGGGTGATGATGAAACAGGAGGACTAATGCGGAGTACAGAGCATATGATTTAGGCTTGGTTTTAAGTTCCCTCCCTGCATCAGCACCATGGACAGTGACTAGTAGCCTAATTTTGATGGGTTTGAAACCAAAAAACAACTGATAATACACTGATAATACACATCAAAGGCCACAGAGCAGCAGATGGAGGGAAGTAGACAGGACAGAGAATGGAGAAGGATGGAGTAATGGTGTGAAGAGAGAGAGAGGGGGGGGGCATACATACATAACTAACAGTGGTGGAAAAAGTACTACATTTTTTTACTTAAGTAAAAGTATCAATACTGCAATGTAGGGATACTTTTTTTTTGTACAAGTAAAAGTCCGGAATTAAAAATGTATTTGAATAAAAGTACGAAAGTATTGGTAAAATGTTTTAACTTAAGTACCAAAAGTAGAAAGTACTCATTATGCAGAATGTCCCGTTTCACAAGTTTTCATATAAAATGTATAAATGTATAAAACTTTTGAAAATAGCAGATCTACAAGCTCACAATGCCTCGCATTGCAACGTATTGTGAGTTTGTAGATCGGCTATTTTCAAATGGCCGAAAGTATAGGGCTGAAGTCGTGGTTAATGTATTTTGTCTATGATTATTTTTGTTTTGTAATAATAATCCAAATCTACAAAGTAGCAAGTAACTAAAGTTTTCTAATTATTGTAGTGGAGTAAAAGTACAATATTTGCCTCTGAGATGTAGTGGAGTAAAAGTAAAAGTATAACAAATTGGAAATACTCCAGTAAAGTAAAAGTAGGCTACCTCAAAATTGTAAATAAGTAGAGTACTTAAGTAAATGTACTTAGTTACTTTCCACCACTGCATACATAACCAGGCTAGTGTAGCCTACTTACTCAGGTGTGTTGATCCAGATGATATCTAAGTGACAGTAGTAGACACACTCCTTGTCTCTGTAGGAATAACATGTGCAGCGCTTGGATCTTGACTTGGTCCCAGACCCAGACACATGGTTAGACTCCCTCTTCAGAGAGACTTGATCACCCCTGGCTGCGTCGGCTTCGGCTCTGATCAAGACACCCGCACCCGAGGCCAAGATGATACCTTGTATAAAAATATTAAAATGCCGTTTCACGTCATATTAGGAATATACAACATGCAAATAATATACAATTATACATATTCAGAAGGCTACTACTTTGTCGCGCTCTAGTCTAGCCTATGCTATGTCACCAGCAGTGGTGTAAAGTAACTAAGTAGCCTACATTTACTCAAAATTGTGTGTGTTTTTTTTTTTTTTTTACTTTACTTGGGTATATCCAATTTTCAGTAGGCTACTTTTACTTCCACTCATACATCTCAGAGGCAAATATTGTACTTTTACTCCAATTATTTGAAAACTTTAGTTGCTAGATACTTTAGATTTTTTTTTATTTATTACAAAACATACATTACCCACTTCCGACCGAAATACATTTCGGCCATTTGAAAATAGCCGATCTACAAGCTCACAATGCATGTATATATCTGCTTTTTTCAAATGATTATTAGACATTTTATACATTTGAAATGGGACATACTGCATAATGAGCACATTTACTTTTGTAGGCTACTTTAAGTATATTTTGATAACAAAACGTTTGTACTTTTACTCAAGCAAATGTTGAATTCCGGACTTTTACTTGTAACAGAGTAGATTTCTACATTTCAGAATTCATACTTTTACTTAAGTAAAACATTTGAGTAATTGTTCCACCACTGCATAATAGTAGCTATAGCCTTAGCCTATCTACCAGCAATGTAGCCTAATATCAGCCATTCCAGGGCTAAACTCTGACCAGAACTCGTAATAGGCTGCTAAACAGTTTTGTAGCTAATCACTGCCTCAGGTCAACATAATATGGTTGATTCAAATGGTAACATTTAAACTGATTTTAATTGTTCTTATGTTTTTATTTCCCACAGTGTGGCTGATATCGGCATCATTAATTGTAAAGGGTAAAGGGTCATGACCCTCAGTGATTTCTCCGAGGATCTCAAATAAAAGTTGAATGAATGACATTATGCTGCAGGCTATACTTACCCTGCAAAATGATCAGTGCCAGACCCGTGGAAAGCATGCTCGTGTCGATGATCCTTGCCATGTTATAATCCCCAAATCAGTCGTTATAAAAAGATGTAGCACACATGTTTAAATTAATCTCCAATGATGTATAATCCATAGCCTACACGATTGTGGAGGAATGTGTTGCAATCATCTCCAACAATCCAGACATAGCTTATAACAGCTCCTCGAGTGACAGATTCTCAACTGTCCCTTTCATATTTGGTGAACAAACTCGCTATGCAGTTAAAAGGTGCCGAATGATGTTCAGCCAAACTCACTCCGTCCGCCTCCAAAAAGCACACCTCCTTCAATGGTGACATGATGCTACGCCCTCTCTCTGGCAGACACAGAAAAAGTACTATTTGGGTCAGTGGTGTAAAGTAATTAAGTACATTTACTCAAGTAGCCTACTATACTTTTTTTGAGGTATTTTTTATTTTACTGGAGTATTTCAAAATTTCTATACTTTTACTTCATCTAGCTACCAGTTACTTTGTAGATTTTTTTTATTATTATTACAAAACGTACATTAACCACTTCAGCCTATACATTTTGGACATTTGAAAATAGACGATCTACAAGCTCACAATGCGTCTCGATGCAACGCTTTGTGAGCTTGTAGATTTGCTTTTTTCAAAAGATTTGATATATTTGAAAACTTGTGAAATGGGGCATTCTGCATAATGAGTACTTTTACTTTTGGTAGCCTACTTTAAGTTGGCTACATTTTGATACCTATACTTTTAATCAAGTAATTTTGAATTACGGACTATTTTACCTTGCAGCATTGATACTTTTACTTAAGTAAAACATTTGAGTACTTTTTCCACCACTGTAGGCTATTTGGTCCACAGTAGGCTACCTGTAGGCTTTTAATTGTATGAATCCTTTAACCAAGGGGCACCTGATACACAGTTAAAGGTAGTGTAAGTGATATTTTATGGTTTAAACAAAACGTTTTTGTGAAAAAATTAAAGCTGTATTCAATAATCATTGAATGTGCAATAACAGGGGTCTCCCCATCTCTCCAGCTCTTTTATACAAACCTAAAATACATTTTCAGGTGGGTTATCAATTTCATCCAATCAGAAGAGAGTAGGGCCTACCCATTTATCAGTTTACATATTATAGTGTTCCAGTATAAAAAAAATGCACCTTTAAGATTTGAGTGAGATCACCACATGCATATAACATCTACTGTCCAATGGATGCTCTGTGGATGAGCGGCTTTCTAACTAAGTAGTTCTCATAGAAATCCAAGGCACCCCAAAATGATAGCCTATTTAAAAAATCTGAAATTGACATGGCTTAATATGTTAAAACACCCTCAACATGTTTAAGCCCCATGGCTTTCATTGGGGGATACAAAGGCAAGGTTACAAGGCTTATAGCACTTCTAGACAATGACAGTGATTGCTGTAATGACCATAGACTGGGTAATGACATGATAAAAGTAGGTCAAGCATGACCCAACAAACACTCCTAGTCATACCGGTGTTTATTGCTGATTACTCCTCCAGGTTGAGGAGTAATTGCTGACAATTTTATCAGGTCACACAATGGATAAAAAAAATGCACCAAAAAGAATGACTAAATTGGCCTGCCCTTCCAAAACTAACAGGAGAGTGAGGGGGCTGTCAATCAGATCTAGTTTGAGGACACCCACACAGCTCTGAGAAGAGCTATCTATCTATTTATCTATCCACCCATTGAGCAAGATAAGCTCCATCGTTTGTCCTTTTAAACTAAGTCAATCCTATATCTTTGTTGACATGCATACACAAAAAAATATATATATTGATTTCATGATTTTTCCCTGATAAAGAAGAAGAAAAGAAATATGGTCTATATAAACCCCACTCCATGTTATCCTGTCCAGATAGGCAGTTGTTGCTGCATGCATTTCTGTTTGAAAGAGCCCCCTCTATTGGTGATAAACTGGTTACAGTTACCTCCACAGTCAGGGAGAAAGAAAACTAATAGACTAAACAAACTAACAGACTGATAACGTGAATTCACTCTCATGTTCCTCCCCGGTATCATATACCGATACCGGGGAGGAACGTGAGAATGAATCCACGTTATCAGTCTGGTCAATGCCAGGCTAAAAGAAAACTACATGCATGCATGGAATTAAAAAGTGGTGGTACCTGCTTCCATTGTTATTAAGACTAACAAACAAAGTATTTTCATGATGCCCACAACCTAGACAAAGTCTATGACATGGGCCTTGGCCTTGCATATTCTACAAAATTAAGTAAAATGTCTGGACCGACCATACAGTGTGCGTGTGTTGGTTTTCAGCTTTTATCTGAATAACTTTGTACAATCTAATAAATTGATCAATTCAAATAAAGTAGGCTAGGCTAAGTTGAATGTAAGTAAAGTTAAATGAAACTAAATTCAAACAATTTAGGTAAAATAGATGTTTGTGCATTTCTGTGAAGAATGACAGGAGAAGTGTGTCATTGGTCATACCTACAGTACAGTAGTGATTATATGTACCCAAAAACTGACATACAGTGTGCTGAGAATCTTTGGAATAATTCCAGGTGAAGTACAAGATAAGCCAGCACTCATAGGGTTTTTGATTAGTTCAAGATTAGGTCATAACGTTCGTGAATCTACTGAATGCAACCATTCAAAATTAACCTATACAGAGATACCCTGGCATAAATCCTAGTGAAGTACTACATAAGTAAGCACTTTTGTCACCAGGCAGATTGTGAGTGCTGATTTATCTTGCAATTTGCTGATCTTGTTGGTTTGGCTTGCATTACTCTAAAAGTACATCCACTCCCTAAAGGTAATGGAGCCCTATGTCTGCATAACTACGAAGGTTATGACCTGGCACATGTTTGTTCCTCAGTGCTCCATGTCCATTTTGGACACTGCCAATGTGAAAACAAAAAGTGCCCCTCAGGTATGATAATATTTCTTTACTTACTTACTTGGATACTTGGAAACTCAGAAAGCTTTGTAGTGCTTAAAAACAGCCTTACGTTTTGGTAAAAGACAACATAACACTCATAACTATTATTTTACTGTTTTTTTTTATTTTTTAAACAATGTCTTTATAGGCATTTTCAATTATATAACACATAACAATATGTCTCTTGTGTTCATAAAATGTCTATAAATAATCAAACAAAACAGCAGATAGACATCACATAGAAACACACACACACATACACAATAACAATATGAAAAGAAATGGGGGGGGGAAAAAAGGTTAAAAAAAATACAAAAAGAAAACAGACATGGTCATATTTTTTCTTCCCACATTACAAAGTAGCAGAACTATCTATTAATACAGCCTTCCATAAAATGCATGAACTGTCCCAATGTATTTGTCACATTGATAATTTTTTGGGGCGGTAGTGTATTTGATGTTTTTGTGATTTCTTTTTCTTTTTTTGTGGTATCTACTCTGGGACAACAGATGCAAATTAGATACTAGCTAACTTGTGTAAGTACTTTTAATTGGAAGCCAAATAACTTTGGAAGCCAATCATAGCCAAATTCCTGTCATTGTGTCAGTGTTTTTTCACTTGACATCTGTTT